>NC_059461.1:501656-709388 GCF_905237065.1 Salmo salar | reverse complement strand
TTTTAAATTGTAATAATTTTCTTAACTTCTATTTCTGAACTGCATTGTTGGTTAACGCATTTGTAAGTAAGAATTTTAAAAATACGGCGCGTAGTCGACAAATAACATTTGATTTGAAACCAAACTATTTCATCACGTTGAAATGACATGGTGGGATGTAGGGACTAAACTGGCATCTGAGGACTGTTGTGTCACATCCTAGACACACTCACCTACCGCTGTCCTGTGCCCTTGCACGCCGCACCAAGGCCCCCAAAATCCTCCAGGGCTGATCCTGTGCTTCTGACAAATGTGTGTATTTGCGTGTTTTCTGGGTCGTTGATTGTGAGATAAGAGCAGAATACCACTTTCTGTTGTTAACAAAACCAAACATTTGACAAATAAAAAAAGTTGTATTGTATTCAGTTCACATCTATCATGACTAATGTCACATATCATTACTGCCAGAGCTGTTACTGACGTCAGAACAACCCACAAGTGCTTTAGGTCCCAGTTTATTACTGGCCATAGATAATATCAGTGCATTTCCATACACTCTGTACAGGTGAGGAGGACGTTTATAGTCTCCACCTGATTACTTACACCGAAACAACACAGTCTAGTGTAATTCCTAGTTCATACCAGTTGGAGCTCAAAGAAAAAAAAACACGTTTTTATTTTTATTGCCTGGTTTGTCACTACTGACAATAACACACATTCTTCTAGGTGGAGGTAGTGAGCGTATGTTTTATTTTACCTTTATTTTAACTAGGCAGGTCAGTTAAGAACAAATGTATTTTCAGGACGGCCCTACTGGGGAACAGTGGGTTAACTGCTTCTTGAGGGGCAGAAACAGATTTGTACCTTGTCAGCTCCAGTGATTCGAATCCATCAACCTTCGGTTACTACACCCTCCTCTGACCACTAGGCTACCCGCCCCTCTGACCACTAGGCTACCCGCCCCCTCCTCCACTAGGCTACCCGCCCCCTCTGACCACTAGGCTACCCGCCCCCTCGACCACTAGGCTACCCGCCTCCTCTCCACCACTAGGCTACCCCCTCCTCGACCACTAGGCTACCCCCCTCCTCTGACCACTAGGCTACTCGCCCCTCCTCTGACCACTAGGGCTACCCGCCTCCTCTAACCACTAGGCTACCCGCCCCCTCCTCTAACCACCAGGCTACCCGCCCCCCTCATCTCACTCAGGCTACCTGCCACTTGCAAACCCTCCTCTATCCACTAGGCTACCCGCCTCCTCTATCCACTGGGCTACCCGCCTCCCTCTATCCACCTGGCTACCCGCCTCCTCTATCCACTAGGCCACCCGCTCCTCTATCCACTAAGGCTACCCCCTCTATCCACTAGGCTACCCGCCTCCTCTATCCACTAGGCCACCACGCCTCCCTCTATCCATAGGCCACCTCCTCTATCCACTAGGCTACCCGCCTCCTCCCAACCACTAGGCTACCCGCCTCCTCTATCCACTAGGCTACCCGCCCTCCTCTAACCACTAGGCTACCCGCCCTCCTCTAACCACTAGGCTACCCGCCTCCTCTAACCACTAGGCTACCCGCCTCCTCTAACCACTAGGCTACCCGCCCCCTCCTCTAACCACTAGGCTACCCCCTCCTCTAACCACTAGGCACCCGCCTCCTCTAACCACTAGGCCCCGCCCCCTCCTCTAACCACTAGGCTACCCGCCTCCTCTAACCACTGCGTACCCGCCTCCTCTAACCACTAGGCTACCCGCCTCCTCTAACCACTAGGCTACCCGCCCCTCCTCTAACCACTAGGCTACCCGCCTCCTCTAACCACCGGTACCTGTTCCCTCACTAACCACTAGGCTACCAACGGATTCAGAGGGGCAAATGAGCTAAAGTTCCCAGTGTGTCAGTGCACTGCAGTAAGCAATGGTGTGCATTGAGAAATATCCACTAAAAGACACTGACGGAATGACTAAGACCGCTGTAACATGCAGAAACAAGATATTTGTGTCAGTCTGGACCAAGAGATCATTGGCAGTGATCGACCAGAGAAAAAAAAGAGCTTCACTGTTTGTTGTTATTCTTCCATCAGACGCTTTGCTCACTAGGGTGTGCTGCAGCTCCATAACGATGATGACAGACCCGTAGCTCATGTCATTTTGTGATCACAGTAGTGCAGGGCTGTTAATGAACTCATCCCCTTGAGTTTTATCCAGCCCCGCTGGTTAGAAGTTCTCCCTGGCGCCTACTTGATCAATGAATGTTACTGATTGGTTGGAGTGTCCACACCTGGGATGGCTTCTCACACTACTGAACCGAGCCGAGCCGAACCAAGCTGTACTCAGCTGGCCTGAGTATCAGAGCCAGCAGTTTGGTTCCAGCAGGTAGCGACAGAGTGGAAAGGAAACTGGTTTCACAGGTAGAAAAAATACAGAAAAAATCAAATAAAAATCTGTCCTTGGTTAAAGCGGTAAGGACAAAAGGAGCTCTGTTGGAAGGATGGAAGCAGTTCACAACATAAATTCTGCCAGGTGGACTCATAGATGGACTAGACATAACTCATGGATTTCTCGTCTACTTCTTCTTCTCCTCCAAAACATAATAAATTAGAGAGTTTGTATTAGAATAGTATCATACTTGGTGTGTTTATGAATATGATAGATTATATCTCAAGCTCCTTACAGTAACTCAGGCATATGTTTTCATATGGGTGGTTCCAGTGGGATTGGAACCCACAACCCTGATGATCAACATACCGTGGGGAGCCAGACAGTACCACCTATAATACATACAGTTGAAGTGGGAAGTTTACATACACTTTAGGTTGGAGTCATTAAAAATCGTTTTTCAACCACTTCACAAATTTATTTTTAACAAACTATAGTTTTGAAAGTCGGTGAGGACATCTACTTTCTGCATGACAATTTATTTTTCCAACAATTGTTTACTGACAGATTATTTCACTGTATCACATTTCCAGTGGTTCAGAAGTTTACATACACTAAGTTGACTGTGCCTTTAAACAGCTTGGAAAATTCCAGAAAATGATGTCATGGCTTTAGAAGCTTCTGATAGGCTAATTGACATCATTTGAGTCAATTGGAGGTGTACCTGTGGATGTATTTCAAGGCCTACCTTCAAACTCAGTGCCTCTTTGCTTGACATCATGGGAAAATCAAAAGAAAATCAGCCTAGACCTCAGGAAAGAAATTGTAGACCTCCACAAGTCTAGTTCATCCTTGGGAGAAATGTCCAAACACCTGAAGGTATGTTCACCTGAAGGTATGTTCATCTGTACAAACAATAGTACACAAGTATAAACACCATGGGACCACGCAGCCGTCATATCGCTCAGGAAGGAGACACGTTCTGTCTCCTAGAGATGAAACGTACTTGTGTGAAAAGTGCAAATCAATCCCAGAACAACAAAGGACCTTGTGAAGATGCTGGAGAAACAGGTACAAAAATGTTTATCCACAGTAAAACGAGTTCTATATCGACATAACCTTTGAAAGGCCGCTCAGCAAGGAAGCCACTGCTCCAAAACTGCCATAAAAAGCCAGACTACGGTTTGCAACTGCACATGGGGACAAAGATCGTACTTTTTGGAGAAATGTCCTCTGGTCTGATGAAACAAAATAGAACTGATTGGCCATAATGACCATCGTTATATTAGGAGGAAAAATGGGGAGGCTTGCAAGCCGAAGAACACCATCCTAACCGTGAAGCACGGGGTGGCAGCATCATGTTGTGGGGTGCTTTGCTGCAGGAGGGACTGGTGCACTTCACAAAAATAGATGGCATCATGAAGGAGGAAAATTATGTGGATATACTGAGCAACCTCTCAAGACATCAGTCAGGAAGTTAAAGCTTGGTCGCAAATGGGTCTTCCAAATAGACAATGACCCCAAGCATACTTCCAAAGTTGTTGCAAAATGGTTTAAGGACAACAAAGTCAAAGGTATTGGAGTGGCCATCACAAAGCCCTGACCTCAATCCTATAGAACATTTGTGGGCAGAACTGAAAAAGCCTGTGCGAGCAAGGAGGCCTACACATCTGACTCAGTTACACCAGCTCTGTCAGGAGGAATGGGCCAAAATTCACCCAACTTATTGTGGGAAGCTTGTGGAAGGCTACCTGAAACGTCTGACCCAAGACAAACAATTTAAAGGCAACGCTACCAAATACTAATTGAGTGTATGTAAACTTCTGACCCCCTGGGAATGTGATGAAAGAAATAAAAGCTGAAATAAATCATTCTCTCTACTATCATTCTGACATTTCACATTCTTAAAATAAAGTGGTGATCCTAACTGACCTAAGACAGGGCATTTTTACTAGGATTAAATGTCAGGAATTGTGAAAAACTGAGATTAAAATGTATTTGGCTAAGGTGTATGTAAACGGCTGCATGTATGTATGTATGTATGTATGTATGTGTGTATATGTATGCATGTGTGTATATGTATGTGTGTATATGTATGTGTGCATGCATGTATGCATGTATGTATGTGTGTATGTATGTGTATATGTGTGTATGTGTGTATGCATGTATGTGTGTATGTGTGTATGCATGTATGTATGTATGTATGTACGTACACACACATTATGTTCAAGTTGTTGGCTACAGTTCAAAAGCAGGTATGTGTACGGTTACCGTTGGCGTCGGTAATTATGTTTCATAGTAGGCTACATGAGTTCAAACGATTAGTAACTGGTCTACACTGTCCTACCAAGCAAAATACTATTCTCTACACTGCCCTACCAAGCAAAAGACTATTAACTGGTCTACACTGTCCTACCAAGCAAAATACTATTAACTGGTCTACACTGTCCTACCAAGCAAAAGACTAACTGGTCTACACTGTCCTACCAAGCAAAATACTATTAACTGGTCTACACTGTCCTACCAAGCAAAAGACTAGTAAGTAACTGGTCTACACTGTCCTACCAAGCAAAAGAGCATTTGGTCGAAAATGAGTTGACATTTTTTATACATTAAATACATGCTTGATCATGTGGACAAATATCCTGCCTCCATAGTGTTGAGGTGGGGGGGGGGGTCATGTTTGCAGTAACTGCAAAAAGTTAAAGCGAAAACAAGCAGTGTCTACGGTTTACCTCGGTGTCTACGGTTTACCTCGCTGTCACTGAGCTTGGGGCTGCAGTGTCTACGGTTTACCTCGGTGTCACTGAGCTTGGGGCTGCAGTGTCTACGGTTTACCTCGCTGTCACTGAGCTTGGGGCTGCAGTGTCTACGGTTTACCTCGCTGTCACTGAGCTTGGGGCTGCAGTGTCTACGGTTTACCTCGGTGTCACTGAGCTTGGGGCTGCAGTGTCTACGGTTTACCTCGCTGTCACTGAGCTTGGGGCTGCAGTGTCTACGGTTTACCTCGTGTCACTGAGCTTGGGGCTCAGTGTCTCACGGTTTATTCTCGCTGTCACTGAGCTTGGGGCTGCAGTGTCTACGGTTTACCTCGGTGTCACTGAGCTTGGGGCTGCAGTGTCTCACGGTTTACCTCGGTGTCACTGAGCTTGGGGCTGCAGTGTCTACGGTTTACCTCGGTGTCACTGAGCTTGGGGCTGCAGTGTCTACGGTTTACCTCGGTGTCACTGAGCTTGGGGCTGCAGTGTCTACGGTTTACCTCGGTGTCACTGAGCTTGGGGCTGCAGTGTCTACGGTTTACCTCGGTGTCACTGAGCTTGGGGCTGCAGTGTCTACGGTTTACCTCGGTGTCACTGAGCTTGGGGCTGCAGTGTCTACGGTTTACCTCGGTGTCACTGAGCTTGGGGCTGCAGTGTCTACGGTTTACCTCGGTGTCACTGAGCTTGGGGCTGCAGTGTCTACGGTTTACCTCGGTGTCACTGAGCTTGGGCCTGCAGCGTCTACGGTTTACCTCGGTATTATTTGTTGTTCTTCGCTGATACAAGTATCAAACTATGACACTAACAGCCACACACAAATAAATATATTACAAACACACGTTTGGAAATGTATTCCAGTGGGTGTAACCAAGCAAGAAGGCAGTAACTACCGTCTAGGGTCAGAGGTCACGTCGAGGTCAGGGTCAATATCAATATATAAAAATAAAAAAACTAATCGTAAGACAACAGATTACCACATCTCCACAATGATCTGTCTACAATTCATTTCTCTCAGTTTGGCTCTATGAGCAGTTTGCTTGGTAAGGCAGTATAACCGTCTTTACAGTCCTGGGTGTGGGGACGCTCAGGTCTGGACCTGTTTGTCCCAGACCAGCACTAACACACCTGAATCAACTAATCAAGGGCTTAAATGAAATCAGCTGCGTTAGTGCTGGGTTTATTCGAATCAAGTGGGTTAAATCACGCCGAACTGGAACAGAAATACGCAGTCCTGTGGGTCCATTGTGACCAGGTTGAAAAACACGATCGTACAGGGGTCATATTCAGAAGTTGTGATACTTCTTTCAAAACAAACAATATCTGAAGGTAACATCCCTCAAATGAACTCCTCTTGGAGAAAGGGACAACCTGTTTGATCATAAATTCACACAAAATGTGTACATTTGTATCAATAAAGAATGATTCATAAATATACATTTTAAAAAAAGGCATCTCTCATTACTCACGGTAGTTGTTCCCTAGTTCTCTTCAGTTTTCTATAAAATTGTCTACACATCTAATGTAACCATTGACATGTATTGCCCATAATAGTTGAAGGGAAATTGTAGTTTAAAAATATTAGTGGCTTGTATTACACTACCTTTTGTTTCATTGCATTCACAACTTATTTCTTTTCATTTAATTGTGGCAATTAATTTAATAAAAACAACCTGGGATGTCAGATACAAAAGCTTAAAATCGGGACTGCACACGAGGAGTCAGTTCATTGACAATATAATCAGCAGTTCAAAGCCTAACAAATACACAGCTTTAAAAAAAAAAAGTGATTAAAACAATAACAAAGCCCTCACCTTTTTTGGGGTAAACGGCTTAGGGATGGAGCTGGAGGAATGCAACCACTCTCAGAATTCATAGAAGGAACTACGGATGAAAGAACTGATCATCCACGAGATGAAAATGATGGTTTTAGTCATGTTTTGAAGGAATAGTGTTGCGTTACAATTACATTGTTTACAAACAAGCTTACTGTTTATTTTGTGGTTCTGACGGGTAGAGAGTTGAACTAAACTCATGAGGCATTTTTATAAGTTATATTTTTCAAGAATCAAATGGGTTTTACAGATCTCCACTTTAATTTCCCCTCTTCATTAATAAAGACATCTGATTAACAGGGCTGGGTAAAGTCCTCCAACTCTGTACTCAAGTGAATGTACCGCTTGTAAAATAATTTACTTTACTCCAGTAGGAATAGAAGTAGACAAAACATGAGTAAAGAAGTATTCACAGAAAACATTGGGTAGACTAAAATGCTTCATTTTCTCTGACATGTCACATCGCATATGTAATGTACATCCCTTTTGCTACCAATGATGTATATACATCCTGGATTGCTGATGCGCGGATGAATTCAGAAAGAGTGGGACATCAAATAAACCGACAGCTTAATCCTGACGCGTTTACATCTTGGTCTGAAAGTATCCAAAACTATTGTCACTAAGAGAAACCACATGATCAATAAACTAACTCCCTTCATTGGTGTGACATCATAGAGGGAGGCAGAGCAAACTTCAAAACAGGAAGCTCACCCGGCGAAGCACACCATGATCAGTGACAAAATCAAAACCGAAAAAACAAAATCTGTTTATAAAACTGTCAAATAATGCACTGTGCCAAATTGTGATGTAAATGTGCATAATATGTACTGGTGCATGAAAATATATTTTAAAAAGGCCCCAATATTATGTGTATTTATTTATTATTTCCTTTAACAACCATAGCTAGCTAAAGCGGGACAGCGCGGAGGTAGCTAAAGTGGGACAGCGTGGAGGTAGCTAAAGAGGGACAGCGTGGAGGTAGCTAAAGAGGGACAGCGTGGAGGTAGCTAAAGCGGGACAGCGTGGAGGTAGCTAAAGTGGGACAGCGTGGAGGTAGCTAAAGTGGGACAGCGTGGAGGTAGCTAAAGTGGGACAGCGTGTAGGTAGCTAAAGTGGGACAGCGTGTAGTAGCTAAAGTGGGACAGCGTGGTGTAACTAAAGTGGGACAGCGTGGAGGTAGCTAAAGTGGGACAGCGTGTAGTAGCTAAAGCGGGACAGCGTGGAGGCAGCTAAAGCGGGACAGCGTGGAGGTAGCTAAAGCGGGACAGCATGGAGGTAGCTGAAGTGGGACAGCGTGGTGTAACTAAAGTGGGACAGCATGGAGGTAGCTAAAGTGGGACAGCGTGTAGTAACTAAAGTGGGACAGCGTGGAGGTAGCTAAAGCGGGACAGCGTGGAGGTAGCTAAAGCGGGACAGCATGGAGGTAGCTAAAGCGGGACAGCGTGGAGGTAGCTAAAGCGGGACAGCGTGGAGGTAGCTGAAGTGGGACAGCATGGAGGTAGCTAAAGCGGGACAGCGTGGAGGTAGCTAAAGTGGGACAGCGTGGAGGTAGCTAAAGAGGGACAGCGTGGAGGTAGCTAAAGTGGGACAGCGTGGAGGTAGCTAAAGTGGGACAGCGTGTAGTAGCTAAAGTGGGACAGCGTGTAGTAGCTAAAGAGGGACAGCGTGGTGTAACTAAAGTGGGACAGCGTGGAGGTAGCTAAAGCGGGACAGCATGGAGGTAGCTAAAGCGGGACAGCGTGGAGGTAGCTAAAGCGGGACAGCGTGGAGGTAGCTAAAGCGGGAGAGCGTGGAGGTAGCTAAAGAGGGACAGCGTGTAGTAACTAAAGTGGGACAGCGTGGAGGTAGCTAAAGTGGGACAGTGTGGAGGTAGCTGAAGTAGGACAGTGTGGTGTAGCTAAAGGAGGAAAGAGATCCAGTCTACATTAGGGACTTCTGTACGGAGGTTAGGCAGGACTCTCGATTTCTTGTCCTGACAATTTGTTTATTATAATACTGTTTTGAGTGAGTTCATAAAAAGCGTGACACTTCGCATCTCTGTCTCCAGTGACATCTTCAGACATCCGTCTTATTTTATCCTCAGATGTTTCCTGATCACACAAAATGGAATGGTCATTTGGGTACAATTAGGACTGTAATAATGTTGTCCCATTTCATCTCACCTGCTGTCCCAGTCTACCAAATATGGTTTTGACCCATGGTCTACGCAAATGGGTGTGTCATGCCGCCTGTGAAAATGAATAATATATATTTTTGGTGATTAGGGAGCGTCTTGAGGATTTTAGAAATGTATCATGTGTTGACCTAATATGCTGGATAGATGTCGAAAGAGGTGTTCCACTTATTCCAAATGCACCCTATGCATTGGCCAATGGCAGGATTTGAAGCCTCCAGTCGGCCATTTTGGCATTTCCTAGTAGAAGAAGTCCTCCATAGGAATGAATGGAATTCTTCAGTATTTCAATTAATATGTTTCAAGGACAAAAGTATTTAGTAACAAAAGTAACATTAATACTTTATAAAAAAAAATATATACTTTAAAAGAAAATGTTTAGAAATGTTCATTTTTTGTTTAGCTCACATAATTTAAAAAGTATGCATTAAGGTGTCTGTAATATAATAAATGTGGCAAAAACACATGTAGACATTAAATAAATGCATTTCTCTAAAACATTTTACATTGGTGGGGGGAAGAGTGCCTCGAGGCACTGTGGCTTCAAAACAGCACCCCCTATCAGTCCACCCCCTATCACCCCCTATCAGTCCAATGGTGAAAAGCCTGGATTGCTAATGTTGTGTATTGGCCATTGAGAGGTTTTAAAGCCACCGGTCGGCCATTTTGGTACTCCCCCCGTAGGAACAGTCCTCCATGGTAATGAATGGAATTCTACAGTATTTCAATGAAATGGGGAAAAAGGACAACATTACATGCATTTAAGTATTTTTTGTTGTTTCAGGACAGTAACATTAGTACTCTCTATAATAAACACTTTTTTTTTTTTTTTATAATTGTATGTGAAGTAAACAAAGTACGCATTAATTAAGATGTCTGTAATATAATAAACGTGACAAAAACAAAATGTAGACATTAATACATGCATTTCTATAGTTACAATCTTTTTCCTTTTTTTACATTGGAGTACCAAGATGGCTGCACAGTGGCTTCAATACAGGGCTCCATGTCAGTCACCTAGGGTTTATACACATCATTGGTTGCTACCAAAGGAGTAGGAAAAAGTTGTCCCTGAACTCTGATCCAAGATCATTTTCACCGGTTTTTTTTTTTTTGGTCCCCCAATTGTAAAGGTTAAATTGGAGAAGAGGGATTTGTGACAATAAGGAACATCCACCCAGCACACTTCCACTCCCCCCCCTGTATTTCAGTCGACACGCTTTCCTATAGCTACACCATACAAGCTGAGGATTATGATCCAAAAGAGTGCAACGCAACTAATACAAGCTTACAACCATGAATAGTTCCCCCATCGTGTGTAACAGCCTCAGACTAGAACAAAATCACATTCTCCCTACAGCTTTCTGATGAGGTGGAAATGTAGAACACCCCAACAAAAATACAATATCACTTAGTGAGATGTACAAGCTATAAGCAGTAATGTTCAGGTGCTCCATGTAGTATTTATATGTATTTGCATAACGTACACTTATGATCAGATGAAACTGAACAAACTAATTCCTACATAACCACACAGCCAGCAGGCCACTGCAGGGAGGTATTGGGTAGAAGAGGGAGGGTCTATCCTTACCCAGGTCTCAGATTCCCCCCAGCAGAAGATCCTGTGGTGGAGCTCCACCGTGGGGCCCACAGGCGGTTTTCCCTCCTTCGTTCCTGCCAGCACTAAACGCCAGTGTCCACACTTATCCCCCCCGCCCCACACACACACACATCACAGTGGCCAACAGTCTTTTTTTTTTTTTTCCCTTTCTGCCCACTAAAACATAAAACTGAACCTACAACATCACATGAGAACATTATTGCCTTGTTTCCTTACTGTTGAATAAAATGTTTTAATAAATATAAATGTAGGAATCTTTCACTGCAACTATGGAAAGTACATAACCTAATCAAAAATAGTTTGATATGGCCTGAAAAACATAGAACTAGTGTCAAGTCAGTGATATTGTGATCAGCTGAGAGTCCTGGACATTGGCAAAACATTGTTTCAGCTCACCCTCACGTCTTTGGCCCACCTCATGACAGCCCTACACGGATGAGCACTGCAATATTGTAAAGCAGTAAAAGATATTATCTGATAAATCGCAGGAACAAACATAATGCACTAACTGTTCTGCTCTGACGACCAATTTCAGTTCCTTTGTTGCGACTTGGAATTGTGATCAGATTAAATTAGAGCAACTACGGCTCGTTCAGTTGTTCCTGGGACTTGATCCCCAAAATATCATGACAGCAATCCGGTAAATGTCCAATGGGAGCGTCACCTTTACCTGTCAGCCATTGGTAGGTTCCTCAGTACAGTCCCAGCGAGGAGGGACCTCCGATGTCCACGTCCCAGAAACACTCACCTTAGTGAGGCCTCGTGAGACTGACGACGACTGACAATGTTGTCAGCTGGTGCCACAGATTGGGACTACAAAAAAGATTGCCCGTGCAGGTGTCTTTGTGAAAGCTTGATGAGGGCTAACAGTATCTTCAGGGTTCACCTCATTCACCTACCTGGGTGATAACCTCAAGCTGTTTGGTTGGCTAAAACAAGCTGCCAGTTAAGACTAGTTGAGGAGCGTGAGAGTCAGTTTCAGGGTGGAGTGGGTTTCAGGGTTAGACTGTATGGTCATGATACTGAACTAGGAGACATGAAGTATTTTGAAAAATGTTATAAAAGTAGTGAGCATCAAACCTTTGTTAAGCAACATTATGCAGAATACACATCTAGCAACTACGCACTGTTTTTTTTTTGTTATAGATTTTAATTAAAAAGGATGTTTTAGGCAGGTTTCACAACTTATTTTTTTAACATATATATATATATATATATGCTGTTGATAAAATATTGTAGTAAATTCCTACCTTTTCCTGAAAAATGTTCATATAGCAAAGAGGACATTTAGAGGAGGTGGTTCTCTTCATTCTAATGAGCATGTCCCAACCCTGGTTCTGAAGCAGGGCCTAAAATATAAAACAGGTAGAACGGGTAGAATTTGGCATCGGAGGGTAAAGGTGTCAGCATGCTTCAGTTCGGCTGGTGCCTTAGTATACATTTCCCGCAAAAATAGTCCGAATTAAATCGAAGACCATTTAAGAAATCTGTCATTAAAAATTGACGTTTTTTTTTTTTTTGCCGAGGAGATTTTAGTCGCACAATTTTACATCTAAGATGTTTGGTGCAGTATTTATTTAAAAAAAAGTACATGAAAACTAGTCTCTCACTGCATGACAAAAAAAGTTTAGACTCCATACTGTCGTCTAGACACCCCTTCGTCGGTGATTATTCTTCTGCATTTGGCTTGCCTCAAGAAAAATGTGCCCGAACAACACTTACCGAAGTCCAAAACGTCATAATATATGCACAAATTCTTCCAAACTGTTTCGGCTGGGAAGAATGAGGACGCCTTATGAATGTCTAATTCACCAGCCATGTTGGCGGGTGGTCACATACAGGACTCTATAGTGCAAGCATTTCATACAAATAGTCAAAAAGTCAAATATGGGCACGTGCAAGTAGTAATTTATAGCAGAATAAATGCTGCAGTAGCTGTTTTCAAAGTATTTCAGCGATTTTGTTTCATATCTGGTAATGCACAAAGAAATATGAATCGTAACGTTATAGCTAACCAACCTCGCACAGCAACTCTGTGTGCACTGTGAGTGAAGTGCTGAGAGATTCGTTTTTAGAAGTAATGCTCATTTAACTACTAAAAGTGAGACTCTGGTCGTGTTTTTTGGATATTTACATTGTTTTGTTCACCACTGTTTCAATGTTTGAGTTTGCTTCCACTGCTAGCGAAGAGAAGTCGTCGCCCTCTACTAGTGAGATTGTCACAGTCATTCCAAACGATTAGATTCCTACTCCTTGCGCCCGTCGACTGCCAGCGTCGACTCACATTTCTGTGTCAAGCGTTGATTCCACCAGGAACCGTGTATCGGTAATGAAAATATGTAGTTATGCTATTATAATAGGGTAAATCGCAATTATGTATTTAGTCATTTCTTGCGAAAAGTTCACTAAATTACAGTCTATCAATGACTAGGCTGAGCTGGTCTACAAGCAACAGACCGAAAACGGAACACACACACACACACACACTAGCGTTTTTCATAGCTAAGAGAAAGAGGAGGAGAGCCAGCAAGGGAGAGAGGATTGGTGCAGACAGTCGGAAACGTGCTCATAGGCTGCATCTCGCAATGTCTGGTCTAGCAATGCGTCGTAAATTCACCAAAAGTATATATTAGGCTATCAATGAGTATGTGGCTAAGCTATGTTTCATAGTGCTAGTGAATTGATGTGGATCACCAAATAGAGTTTAAAATTAGGCCTAAATGTGCAATAAAAAGTATTGTGTTTATAGCTGATTTAATGAAACCCTGGCTGGCTGTTGATGTCCTGGTCAGGGGGCTCTCCAACCCTGGTCAGGGGGCTCTCCAACCCTGGTCAGGGGGCTCTCCAACCCTGGTCAGGGGGCTCTCCAGAGCCCTGGTCAGGGGGCTCTCCAGAGCCCTGGTCAGGGGCCCCCTGGTCAGGGGGCTCTCCAACCCTGGTCAGGGGCCCCTGGCAGGGGCTCTCCAACCCTGTTCCGGGAGAGGTTTTCGCTCCAACCCCAGTTGTAAGTAACCTAATTCAGTTTATCAACCAGAATCAGATGCACTAGATAAGGATTGGAGTGAAAAGCTATAGGGATGGTAGCTCTCCATGAACTGGGTTGGAGAACCCTGTCCTAGGCAATAGATCGCAAAGCTAGGCATCCTCGCAAAACTTTTTCAATAGCTCAAAGTGCAAATACAGTTCAGCAGCTCAAATCAGCCAGGGAGGGGGGGGGGCATTGTTATTAAGAATGACACCTACCATGGATTGCTAAAATAATGATTATGTTCACTCTTCATCAATTTAAATATTATGGGGATATCTATACATTTGGCAGAACAAGCACAAGTGTTCAGTGTAGCCTATTATCATATAGACATGACGTAGAAATAGCTTCACGCCTACAATAAAAACCGCCAAGCTTCCGTCACGAGTCAATTAAATAAAAATAATAATAATTACAGGGGTCAGTTTGGAAAAACGAATCGTGTGTGAATGGTCCTCTGGAATAACGCTCGATTGGATAATAATTACATAACCAACGTCTCTAGTAATACCCATCCAATAGGGCGATATGACACGGCAAAGAAATGGTTTATCAGTTTAGAGTGCGCCGCATCATCCCATGGGTTTCTGCCAAGGCTGCACACAGCAGAAACATCACTAAAATATTCTAGTTCCTACACATCACCTTTAAACAAAATAGGCCTTTTATAGGATAAATTGATGAGCAAACGGACAGCATTACGCTCATGCCAGTCCTCTAGAATGCAGATGTAGTCTTCCTAGTAGGACTCTGCCATAATGACGTGGTGTGTATGTATCCGTTTCGGCGTGTCCAGCGAGAGTCAACTCCTTGGACTCCAATCACAGGTGTTGGGAGTCGATTCCAAAAACTCCTGAGAGTCGTGCGCCACTAAAAGGCACAGTGATTACTTGAGCGACCCCGTTACCAAGGTAACCTTAAAGGGGCAGCTGAACATTTGTCTCATCTGTGACATTTTGGTTTAAAGACTCAAGACCACAAAATATTACATTTAAATGAGCAATCTCTCACATTACTTATTTTTTACAAACTAAAAAGGAAGCTCAACCATTGTGTTTAGTGTAATTAATACAGGAAAAATATTTTGTCAGGTAAAAAAAAATCTGAGTGGCTGGTAGACAAAAAATTTGTTGTAGGCCTGAAGACATTCATAAGCCTGTGTTGCCCCACAATTTTCAGGATTGTGTGTTCATGTGTATGAACTAGGAACACAGTTTCAAGCACAATTGTCCGTTACCAGTACAACCCGGTTCTGGTACAACCTATTGACCTGGTAAAATAAGGGTTAAATAAAATGTATATATACACACGATGGACTAACAGCAGCAGTCTGTTTTCTAACGTCTTTTGAATAAATAAAATTAAGTCACATTAAGAAAAATGTGTAACTGCTGGATCGACTTAGACATCTGTTAAGTTCTGGGTCGAGTAAAAATGTTCAGTTATTTAAAATTATATTCATGATTGCGTAGATCATTGTGCCTCGGTCATGATAGTAAAAATATCCAAACTTTGTGGACTTAGTGCAGCGACACGTGGACTTATCTCAGCCGACACATTCCAGAATGGTGCATTGAGACATGAGGTGAGGGCACTGAGTCCTCCGTTTTCAGAATTACATTCTATTCAAACCGATCGCCCCCCCCCCATGTAAGGCACAGGGACTTTGAACAGGCATAAATATTATTTAAAAGGCTTGATATTGAAGCAAATAGCAGGAAGAAGGTCAAATATCTAAACAGAGATAGAAACCCACCAGGTGGTACCAGTAGGAAACTCCATATTCAAAAACTCATATCAGCTTAAAATAAATAAATAAATAAACGTTTTATTTTAATGCAAAAAAAAAAAAAAAAACTGTTTTCATCTGCATCAATGACCAATGTGACCGTCCCTAATATCTCACTATCAGGAAGGCCCCTTTATGATGAGACAAAGTGAAAAAGACAAGTACTGAAGAACGAAGTTGCCTTCCATTTATTGGTGAGTATTGTGAAACCCAGTAAAGGCAGAAACTGGATCCTTGCATTCAGACTGGTTCCCCTACTACAGGAGGAAAGCTATACAATAGCCTTTCAATATGGACCTTTGTATGTATGTATGTATGTATGTATGTATGTATGTATGTATGTATGTATGTATGTATGTATGTATATATATATATATATAATGTACTGAGGTGAGTGAATACCTTTGAAATACTAGTCACCCATGCCATGATACTACTAAATCATTATTATTTATTTTTTTATTGGTCCACTTATTCACAAAGATATTTTGTTGCATTTGTGTTGAGGAAAAGTGTATGCATATGTATACTTATAAAACCTGCCATTTTAATAACAGCTAACAAGAAAAAAAGACAGACAACCAAGGCACAAAACCTCTGGATAAAAGTCTGCTTCCTAAGAGATGGAGAGGCACTACGGTGAGACAGAACACCCAGACTGGTGTGTTTAATTGGGACCCTGCTGTCTGTGGTGCGTTTCATTGGGTCCCCTGTAGTGGGTGTTACCTGTACGTGGGCGGTGGCAGCTCCCTCCGTCTCCATGGCGTCCGCTCCTCCATTGTTCAGTCCTCCTGGTTTAGTCAGCTCCTTCACGTTATCTCCCCATTCTGAAGAACAGACCAATCAAACAACAATCAGGGACAATAGATACTTAGGCTACACCAGCAATGCACAGATAGATATATCCTAGCTCTGTGCCAAATACTTATACCCAGATCACTTGACCTAAACAGGACAAACTGTAGTACTATCCCTTGTTAAAGATCAGGTTATTAACCTAGTCATTCCACATCTAGACAAAGTGTGAATCTCAATTGTCTTCCTTGATTCCTCACCTTCTCAAAGTGCATTGGAGGAGAAGGTCTGAGGGGAGGAACCCAGAAAAAAAAAAAAAAAAAACGTATTCTCCAATGTATTTTGAGGAGGTCGAGGAAAGCGGAAGTGAGGAATCAAAGAAGACAATTGGAGATTTCACCCAAAGCGGGACGGTTGTAGAAGACAGAAGATGGCAGTCGGACGTTTACCTGGACAGAGTGTGTCTGCGTCCAGCATGCCTCCCTCTCTGTAGCTCTCCAGCTCCTCCATCTTCACTTTGCTCCAGGGGATGTAGGTGGCACCTCGCTCCACGTCCCAGAACTTCTTATGGGTCGCCTTTATACCCTTGTTCAAGGCCCACGCAATCTACATACAAATACAATATTTTACTTAACCTAAGCATAAAGTGTTTTAAATAACTTTATGCGCTGCCTTTAGTGTTGCATGGTATACCGAAACGTTGGTACTTTTACGATACGAGAATATGAAAAAAACTGTTCGGTACTGGAAGTTGTTACTTTCGTTACTTCTGTCAAATATGTCTCAAGTCATATACGGATTGAGAGGGTCGAGTCTGTCTACTAACTTGTCTGAATCTTCAAGGGGGCAGCTAGCAGTAAGCTAGCCAGGCTACTTGTCTTCTCAAGGGGGCAGTAGTAAGCTAGCCAGGCTACTTGTCTTCTCAAGGGGGCAGCAGTAAGCTAGCCAGGCTACTTGTCTTCTCAAGGGGGCAGCTAGCAGTAAGCTAGCCAGGCTACTTGTCTTCTCAAGGGGGCAGCTAGCAGTAAGCTAGCCAGGCTACTTGTCTTCTCAAGGGGGCAGCTAGCAGTAAGCTAGCCAGGCTACTTGTCTTCTCAAGGGGGAAGCTAGCAGTAAGCTAGCCAGGCTACTTGTCTTCTCAAGGGGGAAGCTAGCAGTAAGCTAGCCAGGCTACTTATGTTCGTGCATGCAGCTGACAAAGCAAGAGCCACTTTTGAGAAGCAAACATGGGAGAGGAAAATGCAGACGGCATGGCTTCTAACGAAAACATAATGCATCCGCAGCTTGTTGACAAAACTGGCTCCAGAAGAGCCCTATGGGAATACTTTGCTGACAGCAGGGGCTAGCCCACCGAAACAACAATGCAAAATATGTTACAAAGCAGTGCAAGGGAGGTTTAGTTCCAAAATGAAAAAAACTATTTTACACATGACATTTGCATTGTAACGTTATTCTACTAGCAATTAAATTGGAATTATTTTTGAGTGACAAGGTCAGGAACATATATATATATATATATTCAGCATGACATTTATGTGAGCATCACTATCAAACGCTCCCTAAAACACTTGAGCGAGCAGGCCTTTTTAAAATCGACCTGGCCCGGGTATCCTGGAAGGATATTGACCTCATCCCGTCAGTAGAGGATGCCTGGTTTTTCATGAAAAGTGCTTTCCTCTCCATCTTAAATAAGCATGCCCCTTTAAAAAAAAAACATAGAACTAAGAACAGGTAGAGCCCTTGGTTCATCCCAGACTTGACCAGCAGAAAAACATCCTGTGGCGTACTGCACTATCATCCAACAGTCCCTGCGATATGCAACTTTTCAGGGAAGTCAGTAACCAACACACACAGTCAGTTAGGAAAGCAAAGGCTAGCTTTTTCAAAACAGAAATTTGCATCCAAAAAGTTCTGGGACACTGTAAAGTCCATGGAGAATAAGAGCACCTCCTCCCAGCTGCCCACTGCACTGAGGCTAGGAAACACTGTCACCACCGATAAATCCACAATAATCGAGAATATCAATAAGCATTTCTCTACAGCTGGCCATGCTTTCCTCCTGGCTACCCCAACCCCGGCCAACAGCTCCGCACCTCCCGCAGCAACTGGCCCAAGCCCCCACCGCTTCTCCTTCAACCAAATCCAGACAGCTGATGTTCTGATAGAGCTGCAAAATCTGGATCCCTACAAATCAGCTGGGCTAGACAATCTGGACCCTCTCTTGCTAAAATTATCCGGCGCCATTGTTGCAACCCCTATTACTAGTCTGTTCAATCTCTGGTATCTAGAAAATAAGGGAGAGCCGCACACTCTAGGAGCTCAGACGCAAAAAAATGTTAATATCCAACGTTTCCACAGCCAAGCTGTCTTCATCAGGTTATGATCACAAACACTGTGAGATGACTCGTTTATATAGTGTCAAAAGACACACAGGTGTCTGTAATCATGGCCAAGTGTGGCCTAATATCATTGGTTAATTCTCAAATATAAAAATGGCATACGAAGAACAGCATACAAAAAGACAACAAATGGATAGCATACGATCATAGATACATTTTAGACTACACAAGCTTACAAACAATTACAATGGCAAAGTCACAATAATCACAAGAATGGCTTCAGATCAAAGTCTATGTTGAGACCGAAGGCAGCGAGGGTCTTTAAGTTAAAGATCCAGGCAACCTCTCGTTTTGACAATAAATTATCAAGGTCACCCCCTCTCCTAGGGAGGGTGACATGTTCGATGCCAATATAAAGCAGAGACCAAATCAAGTGGTTTGCTTCCATAAAGTGGGCCGCAACTGGGTAAATCAAGTTTTTGTACCTAATGGTGCTACGATGCTCTGAGATACGTACTTTTAATTCACGCTTTGTTTTACCCACATCATTTTTACCACAAGGACAAGTTATAAGATAAATAACTGCCATAGTGGAGCACGTGATAACACCTTTGATTGGGATCTGTTTCCCTGTTTGGGGGTGTTTGAAGTATCTACATTTATAAGAGCCATTGCATTGAGCACAGCCATTACACTTGTAATTTCCATCCAGTATGGGCGCAAATAGGCGTTGTTCAGGAATATCTTGGGGTGGTAAATCAGAGTGTACCATTTGGTCTTTGAGATTTCTGCCCCGTGAATCTTCAAGGTAGTTAGAACGCAAGAAGACGCATTCTTGCGTTCTAACTACCCGATATTCAAAGTGCTCTGAACAAATTAAGGGAATCGTTCACAAACACTGGCATATTCTAAAATACGATGATGGTCTCAGTGATGTGTTTTCGGACCTTCCCTTGGTCGTATTCTCGCGGGGCAGAAATCTCAGAGACCAATTGGTACACTCTGATTTACCACTCTGCTAGCCAGCACCTCACCTTATTAGGTGTATTTTTCTTTATTTTTCTTCTAGATCAGTCTCTCGCATCTGAGATTCCTAAAGATTGGAAAGCGGTCGCGGTCATCCCCCCATTGAAGAGGGGGACGACCGCGGCCGCTTAGACCCAAACTGTTACTCTAGACCCAAACTGTTACAGACCTATATCCATCCTGCCCTGCCTTTCAAAAGTCTTCGAAAGCCAAGTTATCAAAACAGATTACCGACCATTTCGAAGCCCACCGTACCTTCTCCACTATGCAATCCGGTTTCCGAGCTGGTCACGGGTGCACTTCAGCCACGCTCAAGGTCCTAAACGATATCATAACCGCCATCGATAAAAGACAATACTGGGTAGCCGTCTTCACCGACCTGGCCAAGGCTTTCGACTCTGTCGATCACCGTATTCTTATCAGCAGACTCGACAGCCTTGGTTTCTCAAATGATTGCCTCGCCTGGCTCACCAACTACTTCTCTGATAGAGTTCAGTGTGTCAAATTGGAGGGCCTGTTGTCCGGACCTCTGGCAGTCTATGGGGTGCCACAGGGTTCAATTCTCGGGCCGACTCTCTTCTCTGTATACATCAATGATGTCGCTCTTGCTGCTGGTGATTCTCTGATCCACCTCTATGCAGACGACAGCATTCTGGATACATCTGGCCCTTCTTTGGACACTGTTAACTAACCTCCAGACAAGCTTCAATGCCATACAACTCTCCTTCCGTGGCCTCCAACTGCTCTTAAACGCAAGTAAAACTAAATGCATGCTCTTCAACCGATCGCTACCAGCACCTGCCTGCCCATCCAGCATCACTACTCTGGGTGGTTCTGACTTAGAATACGTGGACAACTACAAATATCTAGGTGTCTGGTTAGACTGTAAACTCTCCTTCTAGACTCACATCAAACATCTCCAATCCAAAATTAAATCTAGAATCGGCTTCCTATATCGCAACAAAGCATCCTTCACTCATGCTGCCAAACATACCCTCGTAAAACTGACCATCCTACCGATCCTCGACTTCGGTGATGTCATCTATAAAATAGCCTCCAACACTCTACTCAACAAACTGGATGCAGCCTATCACAGTGCCATCCGTTTTGTCAACAAAGCCCCATACACTACCCACCACTGCGACCTGTATGCTCTCGCCGGGCTGGCCTTCGCTTCATAATCGTCGCCAAACACATTGGCTCCAGGTCATCTACAAGACCCTGCTAGGTAAAGTCCCCCCTTATCTCCGCTCACTGGTCACCATAGCAGCACCCACCTGTAGCACGCGCTCCAGCAGGTATATCTCTCTGGTCACTCCTAAAGCCAACTCCTCCTTTGGTCGTCTTTCCTTCCAGTTCTCTGCTGCCAATGACTGGAACGAACTGCAAAAATCTCTGAAGCTGAAGACTCATTTCTCCCTCACTAGCTTTAAGCACCAGCTGTCAGAGCAGCTCACAGATCACTGCACCTGTACATAGCCCATCTGTAAACAGCCCATCTACCTACCTCATCCCCATACTGTTATTTATTTATTTCTCTTGCTCCTTTGCACCCCAGTATCTCTACTTGCACATTCATCTTCTGCACATCTACCATTCCAGTGTTTAATTGCTATATTGTAATTACTTGGCCACCATGGCCTTAACTTACCTCATTTACACTCACTGTAAATATACTTTGTTTTCTATTGTTCTACTGTATTATTGACTGTATGTTTTGTTTATTCTATGTGTAACGCTGTTGTTGTTTCTGTCGAGACTCATATCTCCCTCACTAACTTTAAGCATCAGCTATCTGAGCAGCTTACCGATCACTGTACCTGTACACAGCCCATCTGTACACAGCCTATTCCCACGGGGGACCAGTACGGAGAAAAAAAATGTATGAAATGTATGCATTCACTACTGTAAGTCGCTCTGGACAAGAGCGTCTGCTAAATACCTAAAATGTAAATAGCCCACCCAACTACCTACCTCATCCCCATATTTGTTCTTGTTTTTCCTGCTCTTTTGCACACCAGTATTTCTACTTGTACATCCTCATCTGCACATCTATCACTCCAGTGTTAATTGCTAAATTGTAATTACTTCGCCACTATTGGCCTATTTATTGCCTTACCTCCTTACTTCATTTGCATACACTGTATACAGATTTTCTATTGTATTATTGACTGTATGTTTGTTTATTCCATGTGTAACTCTGTTGTCGTTTCTGTCGAACTGCTTTGCTTTATCTTGGCCAGGTCACAGTTGTAAATGAGAACTTGTTCTCAACTAGCCTACCTGGTTAAATAAAAAAGTGAAATAAATAAATAATAATAAACTCAGCAAAAAAAGAAACGTCCCTTTTTCAGGACCCTGTCTTTCAAAGATACTTGGATTTTTACGAATTAACTTCACATATCTTCATTGTAAAGGGTTTGAACACTGTTTCCCATGCTTGTTCAATGAACCATAAACAATTAATGAACATGCACCTGTGGAACGGTCGTTAAGACACTAACAGCTTGCAGACGGTAGGCAATTAAGGTCACAGTTATGAAAACTTAGGACACTAGAGAGGCCTTTCTACTGACTGAAAAACACCTAAAGAAAGATGCCCAGGGTCCCTGCTTGTCTGCGTGAACGTGCCTTAGGCATGCCGCAAGGAGGCATGAGGATTGCAGATGTGGCCAGGGCAATAAATTGCAATGTCCGTACTGTGAGACACCTAAGACAGCGCTACAGGGAGACAGGACGGACAGCTGATCGTCCTCGCAGTGGCAGACCACGTGTAACACCTGCACAGGATCAGTACATCCGAACATCACACCTGTGGGACAGGTACAGGACGGCAACAACTGCCCGAGTTACACCAGGAACGCATAATCCCTCCATCAGTGCTCAGACTGTCCACAATAGGCTGAGAGAGGCTGGCCTGAGGGCTTGTAGGCCTGTTGTAAGGCAGGTCTGTACTGAGTCGTCGCGGTTTTGTCTCACCAGGGGTGATGGTCGGATTCGCGTTTATCGTCGAAGAAATTATCGTTACACCGAGGCCTGTACTCTGGAGCGGGATTGATTTGGAGGTGGAGGGTCCGTCATGGTCTGGGGCGGTGTGTCACAGCATCATCGGACTGAGCTTGTTGTCATTGCAGGCAATCTCAACGCTGTGCGTTACAGGGAAGACATCCTCATGTGGTACCATTCCTGCAGGCTCATCCTGACATGACCCTCCAGCATGACAATGCCACCAGGCATACTGCTCGTTCTGTGCGTGATTTCCTGCAAGACAGGAATGTCAGTGTCCTGCCATGGCCAGCCAAGATCCCGAACCTCAATCCCGTTGAGCACGTCTGGGACCTGTTGGATCGGAGGGTGAGGGCTAGTGCCATTCCCCCCAGAAATGTCCAGGAACTTGCAGGTGCCATGGTGGAAGAGTGGGGTAACATCTCACAGCAAGAACTGGCAAATCTGGTGCAGTCCATGAAGAGGATATGCACTGCAGTACTTAGTATCTGGTGTGGCCACCAGCTGCATTGACTTACTTTTGATTTCAACCCTTTCGTTCAGGGACACATTATTCAATTTCTGTTAGAGGTCTGTGGAGCTTGTTCAGTTTATGTCTCAGTTGTTGAATCTTATGTTCATACAAATATTTACACGTTAAAAGTTTGCTGAAAATAAAACGCAGTTGACAGTGAGAGGAAGTTTCTTTTGCTGAGTTTGTAAATGTGGTGGATTGAGACACATCCAATGCAAAAATAAATACATCGTTAGCTTAAACTGACAGATTTGTATGGTTTTTAAAAATGTATTATGCTAATTAGAACTCCGGGGGAGCGGATATTAACCTTAAGGGGTTAAACCTAACCACACTGCTAACCTTATGCCTAACCTAAACGAAGACCCCCCAAAAAAAGCGAAAATGTTTGTTTTCATGGATATTTACGATATAGTACATTTTGAATTTGTGGCTGTGCTATCTAGTGGAAACCCCACCTGACGGCACTCACATTGTTGCCTGCCCCCCCCAATAACTCAGCAACAAATGGTAGCTAATGCCGTTTTAGGGTTTCTGCTGCGTGTCTTCTCCTCCATCTTCTGTTGTCAGTAGTACATGGGACTTCCTGTCCCAACTTCTCATCAATGTGATTGGTCGTTGCATTGTTGTATGACAACGTGTTCATTGATGTCCAACAATCTGTCGCACCACGTATGGTGTTCGGGTCTCACGGTGCCTCCGGTTCAGGGCTGGGTCTCACGGTGCCTCCGGTTCAGGGCTGGGTCTCACGGTGCCTCCGGTTCAGGGCTGGGTCTCACGGTGCCTCCGGTTCAGGGGCTGGGTCTCACGGTGCCTCCGGTTCAGGGCTGGGTCTCACGGTGCCTCCGGTTCAGGGCTGGGTCTCACGGTGCCTCCGGTTCAGGGCTGGGTCTCACGGTAAACCCCTTTCAGCATTGCACCTCTACTGCCACAGTAGCTCAATTCCACCTCGCAAAAGTTTGCATCTCACCACCTTCTCAAAGCATTGCAATACAGGACTTCGCTACTGTCACTTCCCTGGTTCACTCTGCCATTTCACCAACTGTTAAAAAGACGATGACGTGCCGAGTGGTTTATATCCGTGGCAAATAATTTGAAAGATGCAGATCACGTCCTACTAACATCACAGCATTGTTGTGTTAGGCATTAGTTCAATTTAAAATGTCCCCTTATGATGATGCTTGGGACCTGTTAACGGTAGATTTGTGATACATTTTTTTTCAGTTAGGGATTCCCCCCCCCTAAAATGTTCACAAACCCAATTTAGTTTAAGCGTTACTCCCTATCTAAAATATGCTGATTTTGTCTCCTGAAAAAATTGAGACCGTGATCAAATTTGGTTTATAGTCACACGTCGGGTGGCTAAGCCATCTAGACCTTTTAAATCCAAAATGATTGACTGAAATTAATCAAAATCACAGTGATGACTGTACGAGTATTTTTTTCCATTACAGATGTAAAAAGGTCTACACCACGGAACTCCGCATCAAGCCATCTCAGCCCTGTTCGTTTAAATCGCAGTTGTCTCTTGGTAAAAAAAGGTGAATGTTTTCATGGGAAAAAGGAGCTTTATTTTATCATCATATGACCCAAAGAAGAAAAAAAAAAAATCTATTCACATCATATCACGACAGTTTATTTTTAACCTGATTCATTACTGTGATATGCTATTAACTAGGGTCCAGGAGTTGGTTAGCCTACTACCAGATCAGGAAAAACCCAAGGAAAACAATTCTTCCCCACCACTCTGGGACCTATGGTGCCACTTCTGAGATCACCACACAATGTTACAAATGGAGAAACATCTCCTGTTTGTATGATCTACATTTGTTTACATGTTTTAGGCGGTGGGGGATGGGCTAGTGTAGTTTTACGTGGCTCAGTGCAGCCGGATGTTATTGCAACAATTCAGAATATAACAGGCTGGTAGTGCAATTTCAGGTAAAAACCTCAATAAAACAAGTCTGAAATATTACGAAAATGGCTACACATTTTCACAAAATTGCTCTGCCATTACCCTTTACAGTGCTTTCGGAAAATATTCAGACCCCTTGACTTTTTCCACAGTTCCGTTACAGCCTTATTCTAAAATGAATTAAATTGCCCCCCCCCCCCTTCAATCTACACACAATACCCCATAATGACAAAGCAAAAACAGGTTTAGTTATTTTTTTGCTACATTATTACAAATAAAACAAAAATATTACATTTACATAAGTATTCAGACCCTTTACTCAGTACTTTGTTGAAGTACCTTTGGCAGCGATTACAGCCTTGAGTCTTCTTGGGTATGACGCTACAAGCTTGGCACACCTGTATTTGGGGAGTTTCTCCCATTCTTCTCTGTACATCATCTCAAGCTCTGTCAGGTTGGATGGGGAGTGTCACTGCACAGATGATATTTTCAGGTCTCACCAGAGATGTTCGATCGTTCAAGTCCAGGCTCTGGCTGGGTCACTCAAGGACATTCAGAGACTTGTCCCAAAGCCACTGCTGCATTGTCTTGGCTGTGATTTAAAAGCTAAATAAATTCTGCAGTAGCTGTTTTCAAAGTATTTCTGTCATTTTGTCTCATATGTGGTAATGCACAAAGAAATATGAATCCTAACGTTATAGCTAACCAACCTCGCACAGCAACACTGCCTGTGAGTGAAGTGCTGAGAGATTTGTTTTTTGAAGCAACGCGCACAGGAATAAAAGTTGGTATAACTATTAAAGTGAGACTTTATCCTTGTGTTTCTTGGATATTTACATTGTTATGTTCACAAGGTAAGTAGTTTTTCAAATGTTTGAGTTGGCTTCCACTACTAGCTAAAGAGAAGAGAAGTTGTCGTCCTGGACTAGTGAGAGGCTCATGGGCACACTTAAAGAATGAACATGTCTCATCTGTGATATTTTGGTTTAACCTCTAAGGGATCGGTGTGTGTCCATCCCCGGGGGACAGTTGAGCTAATGTAGGCTAATATGATTAGCATGAGGTTGTAAGTAACAAAAAATAAATCCCAGGACATAGACATATCTGATATGGACAGAAAGCTTAAATTCTTGTTAATCTAACTGCACTGTCCAATTTACAGTAGCTATTACAGTGAAAGAATACCATGCTATTGTTTGACAAGAGTGCACAATCATGAACTTGAAAATGTATTAATAAACCAATTAAGCACATTTGGGCAGTCTTTATACAACATTTTGGACAGATATACAATGGTTCATTGGATCAGTCTAAAACTTTGCACATACACAGCTGCCATCTAGTGGCCACAATCTAAATTGCACCTGGGCTAGAATAATACATTATGGCCTTTCTCTTGCATTTCAAAGACAGTACCAAAAAAATATGTTTTTGTATTATCTTTTACCAGATTTAATGTGTTATATTCTCCTACATTAATTTCACATATCCACAAACTTCAAAGTGTTTCCTTTCAAATGGTATCAAGAATATACATATCCTTGCTTCAGGTCCTGAGCTACAGGCAGTTAGATTTGGGTATGTCATTATAGGCGAAAATTGGGGGAAAAAAGTGGTCTGATCCTTTCGGAGGGTTTTAAAGACTCAGGACCCCCCAAAAAATTGCGCAATATGCAACATTACTTCTTAATAGTAATACATTCCTTGTTTTAAAAACATTACTAAGCATGCTCATGATTTTTGGTGTAATCAATGCGGGAAAAATATTTTGCCTGGTAAAAAACATGAATGACCGGTATAATTTATCTGCCACAGCAGATGGCAGACATTTATTTTTACTTAAAAAAGTTTGTATTAGGCCTCTGCACATCCACTCTGACTCCAAGCAGAGCAGACCAGCCATTGCCCTAGCGATGGCCACACAGACAGAAGAGACCACTTTTGAGGTCTGGTAACAATCGTGGACATTTTTTGGGGGGGGTGAGTAGTTGTCCTTTAATTCGCCTAGCAAGAGACTAGCAGCTATTGGTGTTTTTGTACTGTACAATGTTGGCTACATGTGATGGCAGAGTTTGCAACAACAAAAAATAACACGCAATTGATAAAAATCATCATGGTATCATTCTGCCAGGTATCATTCTGCCTACTTTACAGTCAACATCGGGAAGGTTTTGTGGGGAAAGCCTCGAGAAATGTTCATTCAAACACAGCATGATGACTGAAATACGCATCACAAAGATTCAACAAAGACTTCAGACCAAACTTTTTGAATACCTGGTTTGCATAACCCATTGCTGTTTGAATAAATCTTGATAATACAATTTAAAAACAAATTGTGAGCCAAAAACGTGACCAGCTACATTTTTTTCCCCCCACTGGCAGCCTAGCGACCGATAAAAAAATAAAAAAAATAATGTGTAGCACTGCAAAGTCAAATGGAAGCGTTTTGGTTGCAGTTCTGAACAATCTCCTTAGTGTTTTTATTTTAAATATTGCGTTTAACCTCTTACATCTAGATGTTCCGCTAGCGGAACACCGCTCCAATATCCAATGATAGGGCGTGGTGCGAATTACAAACTCCACAAAAATCCCAAAACTTCATTTTTTTCAAACATATGACTATTTTACACCATTTTAAAGACAAGACTCTCCTTTATCTAACCACATTGTCCGATTTCAAAAAGGCTTTACAACGAAAGCAAAACATTAGATTATGTCAGCAGAGTACCCAGCCAGAAATAATCAGACACCCATTTTTCAAGCTAGCATATAATGTCACAAAAACCCAAACCACAGCTAAATGCAGCACTAACCTCTGATGATCTTCATCAGATGACACACCTAGGACATTATGTTATACAATACATGCATGTTTTGTTCAATCAAGTTCATATTTATATCAAAAACCAGCTTTTTACATTAGCATGTGACGTTCAGAACTAGCATACCCACCGCAAACTTCCGGTGAATTTACTCACGATAAACGTTCACAAAAAACATAATTATTTTAAGAATTATAGATACAGAACTCCTTTATGCAATCGCTATGTCCGATTTTAAAATAGCTTTTCGGTGAAAGCACATTTTGCAATATTCTCAGTAGATAGCCCAGCCATCATGGCTAGCTATTTTGACACCCACCAAGTTTGTCACTCACCAAAATCAGATTTACTATAAGAAAAATTGGATTACCTTTGCTGTTCTTCGTCAGAATGCACTCCCAGGACTTCTACAACAAATGTTGGTTTGGTTCCAAATAATCCATAGTTATATCCAAATAGCTGCGTTTGTTCTTGCGTTCAAGACACTATCCGAAGGGTGACGCCGCGGCGCATATCGTGACAAAAAAAAATCAAAATATTCCATTATCGTACTTGCCCAGCATGTCAAACGCTGTTTAAAATCCATTTTTATGCGATTTTTCCGTAAAATAGCGATAATATTCCGACCGGGCGACGTTGTTTTCGTTCAAAGACTGAAAATGTAAAATGGACTCTTCACGTGCACGCGCACACCCGTTTCATTGTTCTCAGATCGACCACTATCCAAATGCGCTACTGTTTTTCAGCCAGGGACCGCAGAGTCATCATTCAACGTTCTGGCGCCTTCTGAGAGCCTATGGGAGTCTTAGAAAATGTCACGTTACAGCAGAGATCCTCTGTTTTCGATAAAGAGGCTATAGAAGGCCAAGAAATGGTCAGAGAGGGCACTTCCTGTTTAGAATCTTCTCAGGTTTTGGCCTGCCATATGAGTTCTGTTATACTCACAGACACCATTCAAACAGTTTTAGAAACTTTAGGGTGTTTTCTATCCAAAGCCAATAATTATATGCATATTCTAGTTTCTGGGCAGGAGTAATAACCAGATTAAATCGGGATGCGTTTTTTATCCGGCCGTGAAAATACTGCCCCCTATCCTAAACAGGTTCAAAAGAGCCAGAGGCCCCATATTTACCAGGTCTACATTGTAAATCAGAATGTTATTTGACAAACTGGCCTGGCCACAAAAAAAAAAAAAAAAAAAATATTGTTGAAAAATTGGTTAACGTACATAAATAAATCAAAAAGTACCTTGATGGCCTTCTGGTTAACCTTGAAGGATCCTCTGCCGAGTTTGTGTAGAGCTCTGTAGGCATCCTGCCTGTGAACCATCACTATGTAGGCACATCCACGAGGAGGGATCATCTGGAGGGGAGAGGGAACAGGTTGGTACTACCTAAGTTGCTCCTAGAGCATTTTTCAAGGTCAACCCCCCCCACCCCTATTATACAGAGCACTCCCTTGGTTATTCCTGATGGGCCCTGGTCAAAAGTAGTGCACTATAAAAAGGGATTAGGGTGCCAGTAAGTAAGTAGATAAGTGTCAGCTTCATACTTACATTAATGGAGTCTATCTGCCCAAACTCCTCTAGTAAACACATGACGTCCTGCTGAGAAGTCTTCTTGTCTAGCTGGCCCACCCACAGAGTCGTGGTGCAAACTACACAACGAGGGAAACATTCAATATGGGGCCTGGTCAAAAGTAGTAGGGAATAGGGTGCCAATTGGGACGCAGTTCCTTGTGTATCTGACAGTACGTACCACTGAGTGTCTGGCTCTTGATGCTGGGCAGACCTTTCTGTCTACGGTCTTTGTCCTTCTCTCTCTCCTTCCTCTCCTGCGAGCGGGAGCGAGGGGAGTTCCAGCGACTTTCCCTGGAACGAGACCCGGACCGTTGGGAGGAGTGTCGGGGCTTCCGCGAGCGAGAGCTGGACCTCTTTCTCCTGGGAGATCTGGAGAGATCAAGTGCATTTTAAAAATCGCAAACATACTTCACAGTAAAATGAAATAGGTAAAAGCAAACTGATAAAAGAAATAAAGGATTATTCAAATAACAGTACAATCATGGACTAAAAGCCAAGCTAAAAAGGTGGGAAACGGGCAGGGTTGTGTTACAGAGGATCTGTTCATCCTAAACAAAACTTTACTTTTTTTTTTTTAAAGTGTCCTCAACAAAACCAACTGCTATCAACCATGGATCCAGCTTCTTACCGAGAGCCAGACCGGGAGCGTGACCTCCTGCTGTGGCCGCGCTGCCTCCCCTCCCTACTATCCCTCCTCCCAGACGGATCTTCCCTTTCTCTGTGGTTTCCCTGGTCCTGGTTCTGCTGGGCAGTGTGCTGGCTTTGGTTGTAGCCCTTGTTCAGACCAGGGTATCCTCCACCAGGTGTTTGCTGCCTCCCAGGCTGGCCCATCATATGGCCCTGAAATTGCTGCTCCATGTTGGGCGGCGTTTGACCAGCAAACTGGCCACCGTAAACGTTTCCTGGAACAAGGGAATCCAACTCCTCTTTCTTCACTTCTTCTGGTTCATCGTCGTAATCAAAACGGTCCAGGAGTTTCTGAAGACAGACCGCCATAACACCCTGATTTAGCGACACATCCATAACAAATCACACTAGAGTTGCCTTAATGTCCGTGACTGAACACCCATTTCAAGGAGGCTTTATGAAAACCACGGAAATGCTGTCCTGTTAGATTTAGGCCTCTTTTAAAATTTGTCTGTTGGTCAGAAATTTGCTTTGCGTACAATAATGAATTACCTTAGCTAGTGAGTTATTCTGCTCTGTAGGATGTGTGTGGTGTGTGTTATGCTGGCCTTGGACCATCTGTGAGTGGGTCTGGTCAGACACGGTGTTGGGAACCATAGGTGGATTCTGTTGCCCTGGCTGGAACCTCAGAAGCATCTTCTGAAGCTGGACACAGACAGGAAGGAATAACAATCCAATTACACACAATCCAACAAATCAGTTGCTACCAGCAAGAGAATATCATGTATTTATCCTTTATTAGCCTGGTATAGAAACTTATTTTCAGAAGAAGAACTACATTGTTTACAGTAAACAGACAAATGAGTCATGGATGATTGTAGTGAAGAACAAACACTAAAAAGAGAAAACAACAGACGTATTCATTTTTATTTCCTGTCCCAGTCATGTTGTTCTGGGGGTGTATGAGCTAGTACTGTGTCATAGCTATAACAATAGACTTAGTATAACTGGAGTATAACGTCTGACCATGGCAAATTGACAGGTAACCTCTTCGCTTAGGAATTAGAATCTCTGACCTGGTTTTGTGATGTATACTTTCATTCTATAGCTCTCACTCACCTCGTGTCCCTGTCCGGACTGGAAGAGCTGGGCCACGGCAGCCAGGGCCTCAGGGTTACGAAGCTGTTGTGGGAGCTGGGGCAGGGCTGCTGCTATGGAGACAGGGGGCAGGGCTGCTGCTATGGAGACAGGGGGCTGGGCCTGGTGCTGGGCTGCTGCTGCTATGGAGACAGGGGGCTGGGCTGCTGCTATGGAGACAGGGGGCTGGGCTGCTGCTATAGAGGCACTGGGGAATGTGGGCTGGGCTGCTGCTATGGAGACAGGGGGCTGGGCCTGGTGCTGGGCTGCTGCTGCTATGGAGACAGGGGGCTGGGCCTGGTGCTGGGCTGCTGCTGCTATGGAGACAGGGGGCTGGGCTGCTGCTATAGAGGCACTGGGGAATGTGGGCTGGGCTGCTGCGATGGAGACTGGGGGCTGGGCTGCTGCTATGGAGACTGTGGGCTGGGGCTGGGCTGCTGCTATGGAGACTGGGGGCTGGGCTGCTGCTATGGAGGTACTGGAGACCGGGGGCTGGGCCTGGAGGTCCTCCTGGGGGGAGGGAGCAAGGTCGAAAGAGCCAGTAGCCATGTCCAACAGGGGCTGGACGACATCCATCTCAAACACAGCGTTCTTCTGCCACAGGTTGAGAACACGGATGATCTTACTCTAGATAGATAGATAGATAGATAGATAGGAACCCATAATGAGAGAAGTTTACAGTTACGCTTTAGGTTGTCCGCTGACTACCACCCACACCTGGCCCAATAGTAATTAGCTGGCTACCACCCACACCTGGCCCAATAGTAATTAGCTGGCTACCACCCACACCTGGCCCAATAGTAATTAGCTGGCTACCACCCACACCTGGCCCAATAGTAATTAGCTGGCTACCACCCACACCTGGCCCAATAGTAATTAGCTGGCTACCACCTACACCTGGCCCAATAGTAATTAGCTGGCTACCACCCATACCTGGCCCAATAGTAATTAGCTGACTACCACCCACACCAGGTATGGAGCGAGCATGATGCTGGTGAATTTGCATGTCCCGTGTAAGTGGTAACGATGAGTCAAACATCTTATACTAATTATTTGACACATTCATTTATTTTCTTTCACCCGTTTCATATTACCAGCCACGCGGAGACGTGGCGTATAGTAGACCATTTACTGTGTGTTGATTGGCCACCGAACAGGAAGTGTTGACTAGTTTATAAAAGGTGTCAAACTGACTGAATAAAAAGTCTTATATCCCTTTGCTATTCATGAATCATTACCATGTGATTATATGTCCATGGTATCACATCAGGGCAGTAAACCAAAGGATTTCCCAGGTTTCCTTTCCTAGGACGTCAGGGCCTCGCTAGACAGTGACGCTAAATTCAGTGACTCTCGTTAGTCAGTGTAACTTACCGAATCTCATCTGTGTGAGTTGTTCATTTGACTCCCTAATTTGCGTAGGCTACTGATATTGGCCCCGAGGCTTTTTGGTGATTATTCTGAAAACATTTCATGAAGAATCATCACAGCAGGAACAATAGGTAGACGAGAGCCTCATTCTGGTCCAAATATGATCATTAGGGCCCTGAAGGAATCCAGGCATTACAATAGAATGTATTGACCTCAGCAGTGAATCAATTAAATGTATTGAAAATGAATTAATTTCACCAAGTGAACAGAATGCATCAGTGATTCGTATTTCCTGCAACGAGAACGTGCGTCCGTGTGTGTGCGCAGTGCGTGACTACCACTTTGCGTAGCTGTTAGCGGTGATGCTAATGAAACAGTCTTCTGGTAGGAAGAAAGGCTTTCTTAAATCTTCTCTAGGGTATGTGGGACGGTAGCGTCCCACCTCGCCAACAGCCAGTGAAATAGCAGCGCGCCAAATTCAAATCAACAAAAATCTCATATTTCTAATTTCTCACACATACAAGTATTATACACCATTTTAAAGATAATCTTCTCATTAATCCAACCACACTGTCCGATTTCAAAAAGGCTTTACGGCGAAAGCATAGCATTAGATTATGTTAGGACAGCACCTAGACAAGAAAAACCACACAGCCATTTTCCAAACAAGGAGCGGCGTCACAAAAACCAGAAATACAGCTAAAATGAATCACTAACCTTTGATGATCTTCATCAGATGGCACTCATAGGACTTAATGTTATATAATACATGTATGTTTTGCTCAATAAAGTTCATATTTATATCCAAAAACCCCATTTTACATTGGCGTGTAATGTTCAGAAATGTTTTGCCTCCCAAAACTTCCGGTGAATGAGCACATCAATTTACAGAAATACTCATCATAAACGTTGATAAAATATTAAACTGTTATTCAAAGAATTATAGATACACTTCTCCTTAATGCAACCGCTGTGTCAGATTTCAAAAAAGCTTTACAACGAAAGCACACCTGGCAATAATCTGAGTACGGCGCTCAGTCACAAAACCAAACCCGCCATCTTGTGGAGTCAACAAAACTCAGAAATAGCATTATAAATATTCACTTACCTTTGATGATCTTCATTGGAATGCACTCCCAGGAATCCCAGTTCCACAATAAATGTTCATTTGTTTCGATAAAGTCCATGCTTTATGTCCAAATACCTCCTTTTTGTTTGCGCGTTCAGTCGAGTAATCCAAATCCACTGTGCTCGCGCAGTAAATTCAGACCAAAAGTCAAAAAAGTTATATTACAGTTAGCAGAAACATGTCAAACAATGGATAGAATCAATCTTAAGGACGTTTTTAATCGTAAATCTTCCATAATATTCCAACCGGACGATTCCTTTTCTTGAAAAAAGAAAAGGAACACAGCTAACTCTCACGGGAGAGTGCGCCACTGAGCTCCGTCATTTTCTCACTCATCTGATTCCAATGGCTCTTATTCTCTCCCCATTCACAGTAGAAGCATGAAACAACATTCTAAAGACTGTTGACATCTAGTGGAAGCCTTAGGAAGTGCAAAATGACCCCACAGACACTGTATATTGGATAGGGAATCACTTTAAAAACTTCAAACCTCAGATTTCCACACTTCCTGGTTGGATTTTTTTCCTCTGGTTTTTGCCCGCCATATGAGTTCTGTTATACTCACAGACATCAATCAAACAGTTTTAGAAACTTCAGAGTGTTTTCTATCCAAATCTACTAATAATATGCATATCTTAGCTTCTGGGACTGAGTAGCAGGCAGTTTACTCTGGGCACCTTCTTCATCCGGACGTCAAAATACTGCCCCCTACCCAAGAGAGGTTAAAAACCTTCTCAATTGAATGTTAACTACAAAGTAGACGAGGCTTACCTGGCAGAAAGATATGATTATTTGAATCAATCAAGTGGGTATTTGTTTTGCGAACTCTACCATATCATGTTCACTACAAAAACACCACTAAACAGCCTCTTGCTAGCTGTGTATTTAAGGGTAACTACATCCAAACATTATCTGATTTTACCAGACCTCAAAAGTGGTCTTCTAATGTGGTTTAAGCATTGTTGTGGACTTAAAACATGTACATTTGTTGTTTTTCTATGAAAATTGGTAACTTTGCGTGTAAACACCTGAAAAAACAAACTGAAACTTGGGGAAACTAAACCTTTTATTTTTCAAGATAATGTAGGCTATTTGATTCATTTTTAGCTTCAATAAAATACAGAATTTGAAGAACAAACATTGTGGCAATTGATATCTTGCAGAAAAACAATAAGACTAATCTCAAGAGATGTATTACTGTTCCTGATCATATAGGCCTAGGTGATATCCAAAAGTAGCAAAAATACTGAATTCACACATTCAGACATTTAAAAATGGTAACGTTGTGTCTTTCTACACAATACGAAAACACATTTCTCCAACCGGTAAACTCAATAAAGTATTCAATAATTATACCAGAGGCCGAAGCAGAGCTCCTTCAGCAAAAGCCCCGCCGGCCCGGAGATGCCTGGCTGTGTTTTCTGTAGTAGGCATGGCCTACTACACGAAGCCTCCAATACCACGAGCAAAGATCATGTCAGTCACTAAATCAGCAATAAAAGCTATCAAGATAACTTACGCCAACATTAGAGCAACGTGTGTGTGTGTGTAGACTGTGTATACTGTATAAGGAGCACTGTCCTGTTATCTGATAAGTTGAGTGTCTCATTGGAAAATAAAATACCGGTGAAGTTATTTTTCTGATGCTAAAATGTGACCTTGTATAAATTCACACCATGAAACATTTCATCATTGGAAACACTTATCTTCCTGTTGATGTTGGGTTGGTGTTGAAGATGATGAATATGGGGTTGAATTGTTTTACATTTCCCTTTAATGTTGGACTATCATTTGACTTGCAATATTTAAGTAAATAGCTTCTTCAAAATAAGGTGACGAAAATAATATTGTCCAACCAATCGGGTATCTCACCGCAGCCTCACCGCAGTCTTGAAATATGCCGATAGACGGATTAAAAAGTAAACATGCATGGTAATGCTTCTGACAGCAGTCTTTCTAACTCTGTCCATAACTTTGACGTCATAACATTCCCAGAAGGCCTGAATTACTGAGTCGCCGTTAGTTTTAAACTTCAGCCAAGACTCTGCCGTTGTGCTGTAGAATTTGTTTCTTGTATAATACATCCTATACATTAATTTATACTGGATTAAAAACATACGTTTTCATTAACTGTAATTTAATTCAGTATGTTCCAACATCTTATGCCAATATCAATTCTATTTAAGTCTTGGTTCCAATAGTTTATATATTTTTTCTAAGAGATTGTCCGATGGATAGGCTTTTTGCAAGGTTTTGTATATCTTACGAGTATCTTTTTCTTGACTCAGATAGGATTCCCTCAACATTGTGCTGATGTCCAAAAGCTTCAATCATCCATGATTCAACAACTACTGGCTAACTGAACACGACCCTCCACGGCTAACTGAACCCTCCACGGCTAACTGAACACGACCCTCCACGGCTAACTGAACACGACCCTCCACGGCTAACTGAATACAACCCTCCACAGCTAACTGAACACGACCCTCCACGGCTAACTGAACACGACCCTCCACGGCTCCCCCCAAAAAACAAAAACAGCTACAGTAGTAACCTACCTTGTCATCGTGTGGACAAAGATAGAGGTTCTGGAAGGTCGGGGTGAAGTTCTTTTGGAACCTGGGTCCGTAGACGTCCTTGTCCACTCCAAACTGGTGTCGGGACTGTCGGACTATAGAATCCACCACGTATAGGCCAGGAACCTTCAGCTCTGGCTTACACTTGAGGAACAAGGCTCAGATTTTATTATCATCATCATCATCATTGGTATTTCTACCTTATCACTGGTCTACAAATTACAATAAGGGTCAAAACCTTACATGTTTTATAACCATTTTATAAAAGAGTAAAAAGTTTAGTTTGTGTTTTATGGTTTCCAGGGCTGAAGCCTTCCGCATGCTTCAGTTCGGCTGGCGCCTATAAGCAAACCGAACGAGCGTGCTCGCATACTCGCTTGAAAAAACAAGGGGAAAAAAGCAGCAATAGTACCATTTGTCCATCTTGAGATGCCATAGCCAGTATACACTTCCTCAAAATAGTCAGAATTAATCTAAGACACCTCAACAAAAAAAATATGTAATTGATTTACATTTTGTTTTGCAGAGATTGAAATACTTGCACAAATTTGAATGAGACATTTGTCTCTCATCGAATGAGAAACAATTTTAGAATCCATACTGTTGACAAATCAATGATGAAGGGACTTAGACTTCCCTAACTTCCGCCGAGAGAGCGAAGAATGTGAGCACGAACAGCCCGAAATAATAACTTCGCCAAAGACTAAAACAAATAAAAACGTCACAAAATATGCACAAACTCTTCCGGATGGGCAACATGCGGACGACTTTAGCCTTCTGGCATCGTCTGAAAGCAAAGCGGACGACTTTAGGCTTCTGGCATCGTCTGAAAGCAAAGCGGACGACTTTAGGCTTCTGGCATCGTCTGAAAGCAAAGCGGACGACTTTAGGCTACTGGCATCGTCTGAAAGCAAAGCGGACGACTTTAGGCTACTGGCATCGTCTGAAAGCAAAGCGGACGACTTTAGGCTACTGGCATCGTCTGAAAGCAAAGCGGATGACTTTAGGCTACTGGCATCGTCTGAAAGCAAAGCGACCCCACTCTTGATAGTTCCATGGTTGTTTTTCCCTGACTTACCTTCTTGATAAACTTCTCCACAATCTGGACGACATGCTTGTATAGCTGAGGAGGGGGACATGAAACAAGATGAAAATGTGTCCTGGTGTGAATTTAGACATGGTCACATTTTAGCATAATAATAAAAATAAAATAAAAAAATTCACCAGTATTTCATTTTTCCAATGAGACACTAATCTGATAAATGAACAGGACAGTGGTCCTTATACAGTATACACAGTCTACACACACACACACACACACACACACACACACACACACACACACACACACACACACACACACACACACACACACACACACACACACGCTGCTCTTAATGTTGACCTAACTTACCTTGATAGCCTTGATTGCTGATTTAGTAACTGACATCATCTTTGCTCGTGATATTGGAGGCTTCATGTCAATCATGGCGAATAACTATAGTTAGAGGAAAACGAATAATACCTTTAGTTAGCAACTGAACGAGTTCATCTAATCCAGACCACATAAAAATCATCCAAAACTCACCTGAACGAGGTCATCTAATCCAGACCACATAAAAATCATCCAAAACTCACATGAACGAGTTCATCTAATCCAGACCACATAAAAATAATCCAAAACTCACATGAACGAGTTCATCTAATCCAGACCACATAAAAATCATCCAAAACTCACCTGAACGAGTTCATCTAATCCAGACCACATAAAAATCATCCAAAACTCACCTGAACGAGGTTCATCTAATCCAGACCACATAAAAATCATCCAAAACTCACCTGAACGAGTTCATCTAATCCAGACCCATAAAAATCATCCAACCCAAGACCAATCCAGACAAAACTCACATGAACGAGTTCATCTAATCCAGACGACATAAAAATCATCCAAAACTCACATGAACGAGTTCATCTAATCCAGACGACATAAAAATCATCCAAAACTCACATGAACGACTTCATCTAATCCAGACCACATAAAAATCATCCAAAACTCACATGAACGAGTTCATCTAATCCAGACCACAAAAAAAAAAATCACCCAAAACTCACCTTTGTGTTACATATTATAACCACAGTTACACCAAAGTTTAGAGAGTAAGGGTAGACAGATAATCACAGCCTTCCCTGTGGCTCAGTTGGTAGAGCATGGTGTTTGTGTGCAACGCCAGGGTTGTGTGTTCGATTCCCACGGGGGGCCAGTACAAAAAAAAAAAAATGAAATGTATGCATTCACTACTGTAAATCACTCTGGATAAGAGCGTCTGCTAAATGACTAAAATGTAAATGTAGAAAGAAGAAGAAAAACTCGATGCATCTACAATTAACACATGGTGCAAATTTCAAACATATATGATGCGGGCCATGTTTTGAATTAGGCTATAAAAAGTAACCGTTTACGGGGATATAAATGGCTAGTGTAGTCATCTACAAGAGGAAAACAGCTAGCTTCCTACAATAACGCTAGCTACCCCACAACACTTTGGTTATATTAACGAATAGTTGTTATTTCAGATAAAATAACTTTGTACATAGAAACTAACGTTACTTAATAACCTGTGTTGCATTTCCTTTTAACGAAACCACCACCACCTAGCAGTTAGCTAGCTACTTAGCTCAATGAGGAACCATTGGCTTTTGTGCTAATACAGGCCGACACTATCAACCCAACAAAACAGAAATCTGGCCGTGCAATAAAGTTCACATTATTAACTGTTTCTGTCATGGTCTGTGCATTAATTATGAGTGACCAGCAATAACACTCAAAGACTGATGATCCATCTTAGGTTAACAAAAACAAAGTTCTCCATCTGGCATCATAGCTTTTAGCTAGCTAGCTAACGTTAGCTGCGTAGCCATGTTTGAGTTGTTGATTGGAAAGGTCACAAGCGGGTAGCAGCTAACCTACCTTTGATTTGCTATTAAATTTAATATATTGTCCTTCTGGTGGACTAGATCATTTTAGTAACATGGAAAACATTGGGCTAAATTGGGACATCTTTGATCATATAACTAGCTAACTACATCGACATTTGGTTAGCCAGCAGAGATATCTGCCTCTAGGTTAGCTAGCTTAGCTAGCAATGTAGTTCGCTAACCGAAAGACAGCTACAAAAACAACTTCATATTTTACCTCCAAGTTGAAAGCGTTGACAGAATCCATAGTTATTTGTTGATGTGCCGATCAACTATCCTTATAAATGAGTAATATGTGGTAATTTAGCTAGCTAGCTGTGTTTATATATTCGTAGCAAACATCAGCTCTTGTTGCTAGCCCGTGGATCCACTTGTCGATAACAGGTATGGCCAAAACAAAGATTTTGAGAACTAATCCAAGATAGAGAGCCAGTCGTTTCCAACGGGAGCAAATTAATCATAGTCGGCAGAGCCAAGGACAAGCTAGTGAGATCCTATTGGCGCGTTCTAACATGTATTTGCATATTTCCGTTAGGGAAACGCCTACTCTATGAAGTGCGCGTGAAAACTGTATGGAGATCAAATGTTTCATCGATGAGAAAATTAGCAGATTGTCGGTCAAAATTAATTTCGCTTTATCTCCCACTGGGCTTCCTCTCATCACCATATTTGGTAGTGAGTGGAAAAGGCTTACCGGATGCTTCACATTTATACATCCGATGAAATATCTGGTGCATTGTTCTATCTGTGGCCAAAACGTTTACGAGGGAAAAACATATTGGAACGCAGAACCAAATTCTCGCGAGAGACCAGAAGAGGCCAGGACAGGATCGCTGCAATGACACCCCACAGATGTGAATCAGGACAATATTCAAGAGTTTATCACAAATTGAGAATGGTGATGATAAATTGCTAATTTATAGTAACTAAATTATGCTAATCATAAAGATCGATGGGTATTTCAAGGGCAGCCGACAACAACACAAGAAAGCTGTACAAAGGAAATTTGAAAATTAAGTGACACATAAGCTACATTGTATTTCTATGAGCCACCCATAGTTGAGATCTATGAGATCTATACATAAGCCCCTTGTTTTTTTTTTTTTTTTTTTAGATCTATACATAAGTCCCTTGTTTTTTTAGATCTATACATAAGTCCCTTGTTTTTTTTAAAGTTGTTTTATCATGATCTCGGTTTGAGAGAGAGACAGGGCGTGAGAGCGAGCGACAGGGCAGGAGAGAGAGAGCGACAGGGAAGAAGAGAGAGAGCGACAGGGCATTAGAGAGAGACAGACAGACAGAGAGGGGGAGAGGGAGAGCACACTACATCTGAGAGGAAAGGCATTCCTTTCGACTGACCATGAGGATGATAAACTCCACTAACTCCTCACAGGATTCATGGAGATACGAGTGGGAATATTACTACGATTATTTAGACCCAATACCAGTGGACGAGCGCAAACTGAAATATAACAAGTGTGAGTATTAAAAAGGCTTCCTTTACCATCATCCCTTAATGTGTATCCCAAATGGCACCCTATTCCCTATGTAGTGCACTACTTTTGACCAGGGCCCATAAGTTGTGCACTATACGGGTCAAAAGTAGTGCACTATAAAGGGAATAGGATGCCATTTGGAACTAAGACTTGCAGCGATACTAACATTGTCCCTCTTTTCCCTCCTTCAGACTTGATCGTGATCATATTCTGGATCAGTCTGGCTGCTTTTGTGGGATTCCTGTTTGTCATTTTGACTTTCATGTCCCGCTCAGTCAGTCTACCCAAGTAAGTGTTCCTTTCAGTCTCATACAATCAAGTTCCTGAATACAATGTATTTCAGGTCATGTTTTACAGACAGATGAGTATTTATGATGCTTTGAATCTGAAAGGCTGATAAGGTTAATTGTTAAGACTCACTGATGGGAAAACCAAAAAAAAGAGTTTCCTACTTGCACCTGTTTAATGGACATTTGTTGTATTTTCTGTGCAGAGCTCACAGTTCTAAAAAGGCCAAGAAATCGTGGAGGAACCCTAGATCCAATTCTGCTTGATGGAGAATACTTGATCTGTTTTCTGCTTTATCCCAACCCCTCTGAAAGACACACACACACACACACACACACATACACACACACACATATACACATACACATTGGGAGCAGAAGGCAGCCAGTGCAGAACCCAAAGAGCAATTTTAGGGGTTAAGTACCCCAAGGACACACTGGCAGGATATGTCATTTGGAACATCACTGCTGTGGTCTGATGGAAGATTTCTCAACTCTTCAGAACGATTATAAAACAGATGTAACATCGACTATCTGCAATGTAATAGCCTGGTTATAAAGTGGGATTCAAATACAAGACCACACCAAAACGGTTTTACAACATTTAATAAAAGAGAAGTGAATGTTTTCAACAATAAATGAAATGAATGACTTTACATAACACACAACTTCTTTTAGAAAATTCAGATGCAAAATAATGAGGCTTCCATTTTATGAGTGAATACCGTTTCAAAATAATGAGGCTTCCATTTTATGAGTGAATACCGTTTTCAAATTTGTACAAGTATGCATGCTGTATTCTGATTTGAGATTCTCAGAAAATGTCCTCTCTCACTAGACGTAAATTGATGATTTGCACAAAAGTCTGAGTTGTGCACACTTATCTCAACTCTGAATCTACTGTATGGAACTGTTCTCTATTCCACACACACACACACACACACACACCAAACATTAGGAACACCTTCCAAACATTGAGTTTCTACCCCCCCCCCCCCCCCCTTGCCCATAGAACAGCCTCAATTCGTCGGGACGTGGGAGACTCTACAAGGTGTTAAAGCGTTCCACAGGGATGCTGGCCCATGTTGACTCTAATGCTTCCCCACAGTTGTGTCAAATTGGCTGGATGTCCTTTAGGTGGTGGACCATTCTTGATACACACTGGACACTGTTGAGCATGGAAAAACCCAGCAGCGTTGCAGTTCTTGAAACAAACCGGTGCGCCTGGCAAGTTACTACCATACCCGTTCAAAGGAACTTAAATATTTTGTTGTTCCTATTCACTCCCTGATTGGCACACAAACACAATGCTTCTTCAATCTGTCTCCTCCCCTTCATCTACACTGATTTGAAGTGGATTTAACAGGTGACATCCAATAAGGGATCATAGCTTTCACCTGGTCAGGAAAGAGCAGATGTTCTTAATGTTTTGTACACTCAGTGTAGTTCACTACTTTTTGACCAGAGACCACGATGGGCCCTGGTTAAGAAATAGTGTACTCAATAGGGTGTAATGTGGGCCACAGCTATTTAACCCCTATGGTGCAACAGTAGACTGCAGTCCTGAGAGGAGGTCACTACAGATGGTTCTGAGGGCTGTGTGTGTCTGGGAATGTCGTTTGGACTTTTTCTTCTGGTCCTTGGTCCCTATAGAACCCTGGATCTCGTTCACCACTCGGACGTGGTTCAGGAACAGCTCTGGGCTCTTCGCTCCGCTCCACATCTCATGGATGTACAGAGACAGCAACATCAGACCTTCTGGAGGAGGAGATCAAGATCAACAACATATGAGACGTGTCATTTCCTTCCATTTCCTTCAATTTCCAAGCAACACAAGTGATGCAACCAGTTTCAATATAACTCTTTTTTTCCCCTGGGAATTTCTATCTATACCTGATGTTATTTTACAAACCACTGCAATCTCCCCTGTTACGGTACAATAAATATTGAAGATAAAGTTAATCTGAATCGGTCATCTTACCCTTCGTGGTCTGGTCATCACATGTTCTTCCTAGGGAGCATGCTGTGAGCACGGCCCTGTGCAGGTCACTGTCAGCGCAGCCTCTGGCCTCCAGGAGTTGGGTCATAATGTTGGTGAACAGCTGGACGTGCTCTACCATGGAAGAGATCTGGGCCTGGGGCTGGGTCTGGGGCTCACAGGCCTGGTGATAGAGACAGAGCAGGTCCAGTCTCACAGCAGGGTCAGCCAGCACCATGTCCACTATGACTCTGTGAGGAAGGACAGTCTTCTGGAACCAGCGAAGGAAGTGGACTGTCCTTTTGTCCTCGTAGGTGGAGGCTCCCTCTACCAAGGAGTTCAGGAACCACCTGGTGAGAAGATGGGCTGTGGTGTTGGCCAGGGGGGTAGAGGTGGGAGTATGGGGGTCAGGGGAGGGACAGCCAAGAGAGACAGGCACCCAGTGGGTAAAGATATTCCTGAGGTGAGGAGTACACTTCTCCAGCAGAGTCTTCTCCTCCTCTCGTCTCTCTACCTCTCCTTCCTCTCCCTGTTCATTTGGTCGGGAGTTAGAACGGGCCTGGGCCTGGACAGAGGAGCTTCTTCCACGGCCTTTCTCCCTGCCCGACCCTGAGGATGTACAGAAACACAAACAGACATGTTGATTCTGCTGTCATAGACGAGGACTAGGGGGTGAATAATGCCAGGCTGAAACCAATGCCAGTACAGAGGTTTGTCAAGGCAAGGTTCATACACATTTTGACAGATGGAATTTCATGACTTTTCCATGACTTTTAACCAAATTTCCATGACCAACAATTGGCAGCGTCTCTAAGTACATAGGGCGCCATCCGTAATTATTGGGACAGTGACACATTTTTGTTGTTTTGGCTCAGTACTCCAGCACTTTGGATTTGAAATCGTAACAATGACTATGAGGTTAAAGTGCAGGATGCCAGCTTTAATTCGAGGGTATTTTTCCATCCATATCGGGTGAATCATTTAGAAATTACAGCACTTTTTGTACATAGTCCACCACCATTTTAGGGGACCAAAAGTATTAGGACAAATTGACTTACTGTATATGTGTATTGAAGTAGTTAAAAGGTTTGGTATTTGGTCCCATATTCCTAAGCACACAATTATTACATCAAGCTTGGGACTTTATAAACTGGTTGAATGCATTTGCTGTTTGTTTTAGTTGAGTTTCAGATTATTTTATACCAAATAGAAATTAATGGTAAATCATGTAAGTGTCATTTTGGAGTCACTTTTATTGTTAATAAGAATATAATATGTTTCTAAACACTTCTACATTAATGTGGATGCTACCATGATTATGGATAATCTGAATGAATGATGAATAATGATGAGTGAGAAAGTTACAGACGCACAAATATCATACCCCCAAGACATGCTAACTTCTCAGCATTACAATAACAGGAGAGGTTAGCATTTTATATCATACCCCCAAGACATGCTAATCTCCCCTGTTATTGTAATGGTGAGAGGTTAGCATGACCTTCTTGGGGGGTATGATATAAAATGCTAACCTCTCCTGTTATTGTAATGCTGAGAAGTTAGCATGTCTTGGGGTTATGATATAAAATGCTAACCTCCCCTGTTATTGTAATGGTGAGAGGTTAGCATGTCTTGGGGTTATGATATAAAATGCTAACCTCCCCTGTTATTGTAATGGTGAGGTTAGCATGTCTTGGGGTTATGATATAAAATGCTAACCTCCCCTGTTATTGTAATGGTGAGATGTTAGCATGTCTTGGGGGTATGATATAAAATGCTAACCTCCCCTGTTATTGTAATGGTGAGAGGTTAGCATGTCTTGGGGTTATGATATAAAATGCTAACCTCCCCTGTTATTGTAATGGTGAGAGGTTAGCATGTCTTGGGGTTATGATATAAAATGCTAACCTCCCCTGTTATTGTAATGGTGAGAGGTTAGCATGTCTTGGGGTTATGATATAAAATGCTAACCTCCCCTGTTATTGTAATGGTGAGAGGTTAGCATGTCTTGGGGGTATGATATTTGTGTGTCTGTAACTTTCTCACTCATTGTATCATTTCAAATCCAAAGTGCTGGAGTACAGAGCCAAAACAAGAAAGAATGGGTCACTGTCCCAATAATTACAGGGGGGGGCACTGTATAGAAAGGTCAGCGTAATGTGGTATCAACACAGGGAGGCTGCCCTCTGATCCCATATACCATCTCCTGTTATTGAGCAAGGCACTAAACCTCCACATAGTATAATACCTGTTAAGGCTACTGTATAAAACACACATGGTCAGCCCTCAGTCTGGAGAGCTGACTCAGTGGGTGTGCAGGCATTTGATCCAGCCCTGCTCAAACCGAGGCAGTTTATCAAGGTCCGGTTGTGGTTTGTTATATAAAATGAAACCTGCACACCCATTAGCTCTCCCGGAGGATGGTCGACCACTCATTAGCTCTCCCGGAGGATGGTCGACCACTCATTAGCTCTCCCGGAGGATGGTCGACCACCCATTCTCTCTCCCGGAGGATGGTCGACAAAAATAAATAGGCTTTCATGAAACACGGCTTGTAACAAAAAATAAATAAATGAGCAGTAAGCTTTAGTTGTCTTTTTGCACTGAGTCAATTCCTCACGCTGCTGTTTCCAACGTCTTATCATCGACTCATTAAGACCAAGCTCCCGTGCAGCAGCTCTATTTCCTTTTCCAACAGCCAGATCAATCGCCTTCAACTTGAAAGCTGCATCATATGCATTTCTCCGTGTCTTTGCCATGATGAGGGTGACAAAATGACTACCGTAATCAGAATGATGGGAAGTTTGAGAGCGCTCGATTTAATCTAAACAGTAAACAAAAAACTTGTTTGACATTAACCCGTTCGGCAATTTCATTGGTCTAATGAAAAGCTTCATGCCGCCAAAAAACTGAGCACGTCACAGAATGTGTTTTTTTTTAAAAAAAATTTAAAAATTGAAAGCGGGAAAAATCCATATATTAGCCGCGTCATTGTTTAACCTGTTAGGGCTAGGGGGCAGCATTGACACGGCTGGATAAAAAACATACCCGATTTAATCTGGTTACCACTCCTACTCAGTAACTAGAATATGCATATACTTATTACATATGGATAGAAAACACCCTAAATTTTCTAAAACTGTTTGAATGGTGTCTGTGAGTATAACAGAACTCAAATGGCAGGTCAAAACCTGAGAGATTCCTTTACAGGAAGTGGCCTGTCTGACCATTTGTTGAACTTCTTTTCCATCTCTATCATTTACTAAGGATCTCTGCTCTAACGTGACACTTCCCACGTCTTCCATAGGCTCTCAGAGCCCGGGAAAAAACAGAATGTCGTCATTCCAGCCCCAGGCTGAAACACATTATCGCCTTTCTCAAGTGGCCCATCAAGAGACACTAGCTTATGCGCGTGACCCCGACCGCCCCGCGCCGGGATTTTTTCCTCTGTTTGCCGAAAAGGAGATTCCCTGTCGGAATATTATCGCTTTCTACGAGAAAAAAGACGTAAAAATTGATTTTAAACAGCGGTTGACATGCTCGACGTACGGCAATGGAATACTTTGAATTTTATTGTCAGGAATTGCGCCAGCGCGTGACACTTCTTTACTATTTCGGATAGTGTCTGGAACGCACGAACAAAACGCCGCTATTCGGATATAACGATGGATTATTTTGGACCAAACCAACATTTGTTATTGAAGTAGCTGTCCTGGGTGTGCATTCTGACGAAGACAACAAAAGGTAATGACATTTTTATAATAGTAAATATGATTATGGTGAGTGCTAAACTTGCCGGGTGTCTAAATAGCGAGCCCGTGATGCCTGGGCTATGTACTTAGAATATTGCAAAATGTGCTTTCACCAAAAAGCTATTTTAAAATCGGACATATCGAGTGCATAGAGGAGGTCTGTATCTATAATTCTTAAAATAATTGTTATGCTTTTTGTGAACGTTTATCGTGAGTAATTTAGTAAAATGTTAGCGAATTCCCCGGAAGTTTGCGGGGGTATGCTAGTTCTGAACGTCACATGCTAATGTAAAAAGCTGGTTTTTGATATAAATATGAACTTGATTGAACAAAACATGCATGTATTGTATAACATAATGTCCTAGGGTTGTCATCTGATGAAGATCATCAAAGGTGAGTGCTGCATTTAGCTGTCTTCTGGGTTTTGGTGACATTATATGCTGGCTTGAAAAATGGGTGTCTGATTATTTCTGGCTTGGTACTCTGCTGACATAATCTAATGTTTTGCTTTCGTTGTAAAGCCTTTTTGAAATCGGACAGTGTGGTTAGATTAACGAGAGTCTTATCTTTAAATGGCTGTAAAATAGTCATATGTTTGAGAAATTGAAGTAATAGGATTTTTAAGATTTTGAAAATCGCGCCACAGGCTGCAAGTGGCTGTTACGTAGGTGGGACGAATTCGTCCCGCCTAGCCTAGAGAGGTTGTTTAAGCCGCGAGGTTCAAAGCCTGGGGAAAAAATTGCGGCTTATTGTCCGGAATTTACGGTACTTTGCAATTTGAGTTGCTATGTCCCTTACATTGGATGCTCAAATCAACTGGAATTACAAAATCCCAAATGTATTATTTCCTAAAATTAATGTTCACGATTCACAAATTATCATTTTGAGTCACATGATTCGATTCACCACGATTGAACCGAAACCCAACTAATACAATAGCAAAGTGAATCGTTCATTTCATCAAAAATAATTGTTTAAATTAATCATATGAAACGTTTAAAAAAAAGTAAATCAACTTTGTATGGCCTTATTCGCGAGTGTCGGAGGAACGTTTTTTTTTTTGGGACATGACGAAAACATGAATACATACTAATAATAGCTAAACATTTAATTAGAGGGTTCAATAAATGCTTTGAATTGGGTAGGCCTTGAGCAACGGACAACTCCTCTCGTACTATGCCGGTCATTCTGACCCTGGCTAATACGTTCATTTTTATCTGATTGATAAAATACATAATTTAAAAACTGTGCCTAAATAAATTACATTAACAGAAATTATTAAATTAATTTTCAATGACTTTTCCAAAACTGTCGGGATTTTATCATTTTAAAACTTTTCCAGGCCTGGAAAATACAATTACTTTTCCAGGATTTTCATGACCGTACAAACCCAGCAAGGTCAGGTCTGAGATGGAGCAAGTAAAGATGATCATACATCGTCTGATTTCAGGAAGAGAACGGATGAGTTACTGTCCTGAGGTGTTTTTATAAACCACAGCTCCTAAACATATTGTCAAAGCAGGAAATTCAGAGAGAAAAGCCACATCGTGAGGCAGCAGAGATTTTGACATATCCAGTAATCCCTCACCCAGCAGCTCCTTGACTTTGTGTTTCTCCGCCACAGTCTGCAGCTGGCTGAGGAGAGGTGCATTGTGGGTCAGCGTGCTCCAGCGGTGGAGGAGGGCGAGTGCTTCTTGGGAGGAAAGAGCCTGGGGTCGTAAGGTCAGCCAGCCAGCCTCCCCGTGGACCCCCAGAGCTGTTCCACGATGTTGCAGGATGGAGCTCAGAGTCTGGAGATACAGGCTCAGCTGACCTGCCTTCACCAGCCTGGAGAAGAGAAGAGGGTTATGAGAAGAGGAGAGGTAACAGAGCTGTCCCACGATGCTGCAGTCGGAAGCTCAGCACTAGAGGCTCAGCTGACCCGCCTTCACCAGCCTGGAGAAGAGAAGAGGGTTATGAGAAGAGGGTTATGAGAAGAGGAGAGGTAACAGAGCTGTCCCACGATGCTGCAGTCGGAAGCTCAGCACTAGAGGCTCAGCCGACCCGCCTTCACCAGCCTGGAGAAGAGAAGAGGGTTATGAGAAGAGGAGAGGTAACAGAGCTGTCCCACGATGCTGCAGTCGGAAGCTCAGCACTAGAGGCTCAGCTGACCTGCCTTCACCAGCCTGGAGAAGAGAAGAGGGTTAATGAGAGGAAGAGAGGTAACAGAGCTGTCCCACGATGCTGCAGTCGGAAGCCCAGCACTAGAGGCTCAGCCGACCTGCCTTCACCAGCCTGGAGAAGAGAAGAGGGTTAATGAGAGGAAGAGAGGTAACAGAGCTGTCCCACGATGCTGCAGTCGGAAGCTCAGCACTAGAGGCTCAGCCGACCTGCCTTCAGCAGTCTGGAGAGCTGTTGGAATGGATAGCTGCCATATTATGGGCTCTTTTGTGTGTTTTGTTTTGCTTATCTTAACTGTAGACCACTTTTAACAAGAGAGTTTTCATCTATATTTTTGTAGCGGTCTATTTACCACCATAAACTGATGCTGTCATTAAGACCACACTCAATGAGCTGTATAGGACCAAAAGCAAACAAGAAAATGCTCATCCAGAGGCGGGGCTCCTAGTGGCCAGTGTTAGTAATGCAGGGAAACTGAAATCGGTTCTACCTCATTTCTACCAGCACGTCACCTGTGCATCTAGAGGCGACAAAACTCTAAAATCACCTTCACATAGAAACGCATGCAAAGCTCGCTCGCCCTCCATTCAGCAAATCTGACCATAACTTTATCCTCCTGATTCCTGCTTACCAGTAAAAACTCAAAACAGGAAGTATGTTAAACACTATTATTACACAGAGTGAGTCCATGAAACTTATTGTGACTTGTTAAGCTAATTTCTACTCCTGAATGTATTTAGGCTTGTCATAACAAAAGGGGTTAAATACTTATTGACTCAAGACATTTCAGCTTTTACATTTTTAATTAATTAGTAAAAAAATGTTTTAAAAACATAATTCCACTTTGACATTATGGGGTATTGTGTGTAGGCCAGTGACCAAAAGTCTCAATTTAATCAGTTTTAAATTCAGGCTGTAACAAAACAAAATGTGGTAAAAGTCAAGGGGTTTGAATAATTTCTGAAGGCGCTGAACATCAAGTTATAACCAGAGTTTTTCCGGACATGTGACTTGAGATCAGAATTCTTCTTGGACAGGTCAAGTGGTACAACTCCTGGACCTATTTATACCATCCATAGAGGTATTGACTTTGTTACCATTATCTCACAACCAGGGTGGGAAATGAACTTGTTGGTCCACCAGCCACCGTGGCAGGTAAATTAAAAAAAATTAATCTAACCAGCCGCTCAGATGTTTTTCCAGACAAAATATTTTTCTGCCATTATTACAACAAAAAAATCACAAATAACAGATGAGCATGCTTAGTAATGTTTCTAAAACAATAAATGTATTACTATTAAGAAGTAATGTGGTATATTGCTCAATTCAATTTCCATTTTTGTGACCCAAGTCTTTTAACCAATGTATGTTCAAATAAATAATTTAGATACAATAGTAAAACAGATAAACAGTTCTTCAACTGAACATTCAGGATCCTGCCCTGCCACAAAATGCTGAGTCATATGGCTTATTTATTTATTATATTATTATTATTATTAGTTCAGGGCTCTGACGCATAATTGTATTACAAGGAGAACATCAATTGATATAATGTAGGAGCACAATGGAATTATTTGAGTGTTTTAATGATAAGAAAAAACTAAAAAGTTGATGAATGAAAGGTTTTTGAACTGTTTTATGCTCAAACAAACACAATTTACCCCAAAATAGTTTAGTCATTAGGTGGTAAAAAAATTTCTGCTGCCCCTTTAAGGGTCGGGCCATTACTGTAGTAAAAAATGTTCTGCTGCCCCTTTAAGGGGCGGGCCATTACCGTGGTAAAAATGTTCTGCTGCCCCTTTAAGGAGTGGGCCATTACCGTGGTAAAAATGTTCTGCTGCCCCTTTAAGGGTCGGGCCATTACTGTAGTAAAAAATGTTCTGCTGCCCCTTTAAGGGGCGGGCCATTACCGTGGTAAAAATGTTCTGCTGCCCCTTTAAGGGGCGGGCCATTACCGTGGTAAAGATCATCTCCATGCCTGCGCTACCAGTAGACAGTTGCTGCAAACATACATTGAAAAACAACCACCGGTAAGTATGTAAACAAAACGATGTAACTAGCCAAGAAACAACAGGACAAAAAGTCACACTTGGGTAGCCTTTCAGGTCAAGTCAACAAACTTCTACATTTGGGCTTTTAGATTGGGGATAAAACATTTTTTTTTTTTTTTTTTTAAACTGTTCCCAAATGCTGTGTGACCACCCGCCAAACGTGGCTGGTGAAATAGACCTCCTTACCCGGCAACGCCAAAATCTACCCCCATTTGGCAGGTGTTAACATTCCACTCTACTCACAACGGTGTCTTTTGACAACGTTTTGCTTCACTAAGCAGACTGTCATAGTGTAGTTAAGGAGTCCTCTACCTCAGATGTCTGATGATGGTGGTGGCTACACACAGGAACTGGCTGATGAGGGGTAGAGGGAGAACCTTTGGAGTGCCGGGTCCCTGGGGTTTGTCCTCCTTCTGGCCCAGGTTGGTGAACCACAGCACATGGAGCAGCTCCACCACAGCACCCAGCAGACCCTGGTCTACATGTCTGGAGGAGAGAAGAGGGGTTATTTAACTCTGTTTGATTCTTCTCTAATGATGCCCTCCCCCCCTCCCCTGGAGCACACTGACCCCTCCCCCCTCCCCTGGAGCACACTGACCCCTCCCCCCTCCCCCTGGAGCACACTGACCCCTCCCCCTCCCCCCTGGAGCACACTGACCCCTCCCCCCTCCCCTGGAGCACACTGACCCCTCCCCCTCCCCTCTGGAGCACACTGACCCCTCCCCCTCCCCTCTGGAGCACACTGACCCCTCCCCCTCCCCTGGAGCACACTGACCCCTCCCCCTCCCCTGGAGCACACTGACCCCTCCCCCTCCCCTGGAGCACACTGACCCCTCCCCCTCCCCTGGAGCACACTGACCCCTCCCCCTCCCCTGGAGCATACTGACCCCTCCCCTCCCCCTCTGGAGCACACTGACCCCTCCCCCCTCCCCTGGAGCACACTGACCCCTCCCCCTCCCCGGAGCACACTGACCCCTCCCCCTCCCCTGGAGCACACTGACCCCTCCCCCTCCCCTGGAGCACACTGACCCCTCCCCCTCCCCCTGGAGCACACTGACCCCTCCCCTCCCCTGGAGCACACTGACCCCTCCCCCTCCCCTGGAGCACACTGACCCCTCCCCCTCCCCTCTGGAGCACACTGACCCCTCCCCCTCCCCCTCTGGAGCACACTGACCCCTCCCCCTCCCCTCTGGAGCACACTGACCCCTCCCCCTCCCCTCTGGAGCACACTGACCCCTCCCCCTCCCCTCTGGAGCACACTGACCCCCTCCCCCTCCACTGAGCACACTGACCCCTCCCCCCTCCACCTCTGGAGCACACTGACCCCTCCCCCTCCCCTGGAGGACACTGACCCCTCCCCCCACAGCACACTGACCCCTCCCCCTAGCACACTGACCCCTCCCCACCCAGCACACTGACCCCTCCCCCACAGCACACTGACCCCTCCCCCCACAGCACACTGACCCCTCCCCCCCACAGCACACTGACCCCTCCCCACGCCCCCCCACAGCACACTGACCCCTCCCCCCACAGCACACTGACCCCTCCCCCACAGCACACTGACCCCTCCCCCCCCCACAGCACACTGACCCCTCCCCCCCACAGCACACTGACCCCTCCCCCACAGCACACTGACCCCTCCCCCACAGCACACTGACCCCTCCCCCCACAGCACACTGACCCCTCCCCCTCCCCCAAGCACACTGACCCCTCCCCCCCACAGCACACTGACCCCCTCCCCTCTGGAGCACACTGACCCCTCCCCCCCTCCACCTATGGTCACTGATCAACAGGGCTTCCTGGTGAAGGCAACGTTTTGTTATTGTTGTTTAAAATAAATAAATAAATAAAGACATCAGAACCAGAATGTCTGGCTAGATGATTGAAATAGTAAAGATGACATCCAGACAGTATATCTCACCTCCTCTCCAGCAGCTGTAGAACCCAGGTGAGGAGCCCGTGGCCCTTGGTCAGATTGTAGGCTGCTTTGGTCACGTGACCAGCCTGGTGCAGGACTCTCACTATCAGAGTCTGGTAGAGAACATCAAAACACAGGAGGAGAGACAATAGTCATAAAGATTAACATATGACAACATTATACTTTATTGAAATACTGTTTATTTAAAAAAAAAGAAGGGGGTAATCATGTCCAAAACATAAAAGTGTTGGACGTATAATGTCAATTAATATGTACCCATTGATTCAGAAGAAGCTAACTTTGAAATGCCTCATGAGTTTAGTTCAACTGTCCTACCAATCAGAACCCAGAATATATCAGCTTGTTTTACTCCATTGTTTGTAAACAAAGTAAATGTAAACATAGCCTCATAACATGATTAAAACTATCATTTTTATATCATGCATGGTCAGTCCTTGCATCCATAGTTCTGTCTATGAATTTGAGAGTGGTTACATTTCTCAAGCCCTATCCCTCTCAGCTTTTTACCCAAACGGGCAGGTTTTAACCAAAACAGGGACAGGGGAGTAATCTTTGTTATTGTTTCTGCTGCTAATTTTGCATTCCAACCAAGGTACATGAACTAAGATGCAAACTGAAAATGACCCCCCCCCCCCAAAAAATAAATAAATATATACTTAGTGGGAAATGGTTTATTCTTAAGAGAAAGACAAAGCAGAAATTGCGAGGTAGTGCTAGTATTCTTTGTTTACCTGCGCGTGTGTGTGTGTGTGTGTGTGTGTGTGTGTGTGTGTGTTTCCGTTAGCTGGTAATAGCCAGCTTTTGGCCATAAAAATGGTAATAAAAGCCGATAAATAAAATTGGCACCGGCTAATTGCCTGGGAGAAAAAGAAAAACTATTGCAAAATAATGCTTTTTATTCATTGATGGAAATACATTTGACTGGTCATCGGTCTATGGGTTAATTTGCATAATTTAGAGGAATTCAATTGGCCCCGTGTGTGTGTGTGTGTGTATATATATATATATATATATAGAGCCTTTGAGTGGAACATCTGTCAGACAGCACTTTTAAAAGCCCAATCATTGCAACAATTCTGAAACGCAATAATATGTTAACAATATTTTTAGGGGCCATGATTAAAAAAAAGATCTAGTATTTTTATTTCTCAACTGGTAATTGAAGTGCTCTTCCCATTCATCATTCAAATGCATAGTTAACAGAAGGCAGGCTTCATCAGCACGTCACATTGCTATGAGCTGGAGGTAGTTTCAAAACATATAGCTACTTAGTATTGTTCGAAACCTGAACGTTTCACTACATATTATGAGACATGTTTTATCTTGCTTCAAAATAGCCTAGACATTTACATTTTTACATTTTAGTCATTTAGCAGACGCTCTTATCCAGAGCAACTTACAGTAGAGTGCATACATTTTATTACATTTTTAAATACTGGCCCCCGTGGGAATCAAACTCACAACCCTTGGCGTTGCAAGCGCCATTGGGACCCACCATATATGTGGGACCCACCATATCTGTGGAAACAATTATTTTATAAAGACTTCCATATGCCATTGAAACCAGTAGTCTATTTCTCTCAAGTTCTACTGGTTTTTAACTTTCTTTCATTGTCTCGTAGCCGACTGATTTGTGCGCATTTCTGCGCTAATAATGTTACGAAATAGTTGATTAACATTATAAGCTAAACGTTCTGAGCACCTTCGGCCAGCTGTGAGTCTTTCTGGGTAATTCTCTAAGAGCTTTCCACACCTGGATTGTGGAACATTGTGGCGCATTATTCTTTTAAAAAATTCTTCAAGCTCTGTCAAATTGGTCTTGCCATAGATTTTCAAGTAGATTTAAGTCAAAACTGTAACTCGGCCACTCAGGAACATTCACTGACTTCTTGGTAAGCAACTCCAGTGTTGATTATGCCTTGTGTTTTAGGTTATTGTGCTGCTGAAATGTGAATTCATCTCCCAGTGTCTGTTGGAAAGCAGACTGAACCAGGTTTTCCTCTAGGATTTTACATGCGCTTAACGCCATTCAGTTTTTTTTTTTATCCTGAAAAACTCCCCAGTCCTTAACGATTACAAGCATACCCATAACATGATGCAGCCACCACCATGCTTGAAAATATGGAGTGTGGTACTCAGTAATGTATTGGATTGGATTTGCCCCCAAACATAACATTTGTATTCAGGACCGAAATCTAATTGCTTTGCCACATTTTTTTGCAGTATTACTTTAGTGCCTCTGTACAGGCTTCCTTCTTTTCACGCTGTCAATTAGATTAGTATTGTGGAGTAACTACAAAGTTGTTGATCCATCCTCAGTCTTCTCCTATCACAGCCATCAAACTCCGTAACTGGTTTAAAGTCACCATTGGCCTCATGGTGAAATCCCTGAGCAGTTTCCTTCCTCTCCGGCAACTGAGTTAGGAAGGACGCCTGTATCTTTGTAGTGACTGGGTGTATTGAGACACCATCCAAAGTGTAATTAACCTCTCTGGGGTAGGGGGCAGTATTTTGACATCTGGATGAAAAGCGTGCCCAAAGTAAGCTGTCCTCAGTCAATCGCATGGTGTGCTTTCGACGTAAAGCCTTTTTGAAATCTGACACAGCGGCTGGATTAACAAGAAGTTAAGCTTTATTTTGAAGTATAACACATATTTTCAAGAATGTTAAATATTTGAATTTAGTATTTTGAATTTCGCGCTCTGCAATGTCACTGGATGCTGGCCAGGTGGGACGGTACCGTCCCACCTGCCCGTAAGAAGTTTTAATAACTTCACCCTGCTCGAGGGGATATCCAAGGTGTGCTTTTTTTCTTAATTTTTTACCCATCTACCTCCCTGGTCTTTGTGGTTGAATCTATATTTGAAATTCACTGCATGACTGAGGGACCTTACAGATAATTGTATGTGTGGGGTACAGAGATGAGGTTTGTCATTAAAAAAATGATGTTAAACACTATTATTACACACAGTGTGAGTCCATGAAAATTACTACATGACTTGTTAAGCAAATCTATACTCCTGAGCTTTAGGCTTTCCATAACAAAGGGGTTGAATACTTATTGACTCAAGACACCAGATTTTCATTAAAAAAATAAATAAAAATAACAATTTCACTTTGATATTATGTGGTAGTGTATAGCTCAGTAACAACAAATCTATATGGAATCCATTTTAAATTCAGGCTGTAACAAATAAATGTGGGGGGAGAATCAAGGGGTGTGAATACTCTCACCCCAATGCATGTTGGTCAGATACATTTCTCAAAATGTCCGGTAAATTAAAACTGTCTGGTGCCACATTTTTCAAAATGGAAACCCTGGCAGGGGGGGGAGGATGTTGTTGTGTTTGTACCCGAGTGTGTTGATCACAGAGTGGGCTGCAGCAGAATCCTAGCAGCGTCTGGAAGATCCCCTGTTGGTCTAACAGATCATAACACTGTCTGTCTGTCAGTCCCTCCTCTAGGACAGACAGAATCCACTCCCCTCTCCACCTTGTGCTGAGAGGAGAGACAACAACAACATGTCACGGACGAGTCACCTCCATACGGATAACATCCACTGGGCTAAACACACAGCATCCACCTTTAATAACTGGACAAAACACCAATCCAATATGACAGAATAGTTCCTCAGCCAACTATTTCATTCATCAGAGTATAACCTAGTGGAATACAGTCAGGGATTACATAGGATTAAAGTATAACCTAGTGGAATACAGTCAGGGATTACATAGGATTAAAGTATAACCTAGTGGAATACAGTCAGGGATTACATAGGATTAAAGTATAACCTAGTGGAATACAGTCAGGGATTACATAGGATTAAATAACAACCTAGTGGAATACAGTCAGGGATTACATAGGATTAAAGAACAACCTAGTGGAATACAGTCAGGGATTACATAGGATTAAAGAACAACCTAGTGGAATACAGTCAGGGATTATATAGGACTAAAGAACAACCTAGTGGAATACAGTCAGGGATTATATAGGACTAAAGAACAACCTAGTGGAATACAGTCAGGGATTATATAGGACTAAAGAACAACCTAGTGGAATACAGTCAGGGATTATATAGGACTAAAGAACAACCTAGTGGAATACAGTCAGGGATTATATAGGACTAAAGAACAACCTAGTGGAATACAGTCAGGGATTATATAGGACTAAAGAACAACCTAGTGGAATACAGTCAGGGATTATATAGGACTAAAGAACAACCTAGTGGAATACAGTCAGGGATTACATAGGACTAAAGAACAACTAAACTAAAGTAAAACCTTGAGTAAGACTAACACTATACTACTGTAACACTATACCACTGTAACACTATACCACTAACACTATACCACTGCAACACTATACTACTGTAACACTATACCACTGTAACACTATACCACTGTAACACTATACCACTGTAACGCTACACCACTAACACTATACTACTGTAACGCTACACCACTAACACTATACCACTGTAACGCTACATCACTAACACTATACCACTGCAACGCTACACCACTAACACTATACCACTGTAACACTATACCACTGTAACACTACACCACTAACACTATACTACTGCAACACTATACCACTGTAACGCTATACCACTGTAACGCTACACCACTAACACTATACCACTGTAACACTATACCACTGTAACACTATACCACTGTAACACTATACCACTGTAACACTATACTACTGTAACACTACACCACTAACACTATACTACTGCAACACTACACCACTGTAACGCTACACCACTGTAACGCTACACCACTGTAACACTATACTACTGTAACGCTACACCACTGCAACACTATACCACTGTAACGCTATACCACTGTAACACTATACTACTGTAACGCTACACCACTAACACTATACCACTGCAACACTATACCACTGTAACACTATACCACTGTAACACTATACCACTGTAACGCTACACCACTAACACTATACCACTGTAACACTATACCACTGTAACACTATACCACTGCAACACTATACTACTGTAACACTATACTACTGTAACGCTACACCACTAACACTATACTACTGTAACACTATACCACTGTAACACTATACTACTGTAACGCTACACCACTAACACTATACTACTGTAACACTATACCACTGTAACACTATACTACTGTAACGCTACACCACTAACACTATACCACTGTAACGCTATACCACTGTAACACTATACCACTGTAACGCTATACCACTGTAACGCTATACCACTAACACTATACCACTAACACTATACCACTAACACTATACCACTGCAACACTATACTACTGTAACGCCTACACCACTGTAACACTATACTACTGTAACGCTACACCACTAACACTATACCACTGCAACACTATACCACTGTAACACTATACTACTGTAACGCTACACCACTAACACTATACTACTGTAACGCTACACCACTAACACTATACTACTGTGACACTATACTACTGTAACACTTTACTACTGTGACACTATACCACTAACACTATACTACTGTAACACTATACTACTGTAACACTAAACTACTGTAACGCTATACCACTGTAACGCTATACCACTGTAACGCTATACCACTAACACTATACTACTGTAACGCTATACCACTGTAACGCTATACCACTGTAACACTAACACTATACTACTGTAACGCTATACTACTGTAACACTATATTACTGTAACACTAACACTATACTGCTGTAACACTATACCACTGTAATACTTTACCACTATACTGCTGTAACACTATACCACTGTAATACTTTAACACCATACTACCGTAACACCATACTACCGTAACACTATACTACCGTAACGCTATACTACTGTAACGCTATACTACTGTAACGCTATACTACTGTAACGCTATACTTCTGTAACACTAACACCGTACTACTGTAACGCTAAACTACTGTAACGCTATACCACTGTAACGCTATACCACTGTAACGCTATACCACTGTAACGCTATACCACTGTAACACTATACCACTGTAATACTTTACCACTATACTGCTGTAACACTATACCACTGTAATACTTTAACACCATACTACCGTAACACCATACTACCGTAACACTATACTACCGTAACGCTATACTACTGTAACGCTATACTACTGTAACGCTATACTTCTGTAACACTAACACCGTACTACTGTAACGCTAAACTACTGTAACGCTATACCACTGTAACGCTATACCACTGTAACGCTATACCACTGTAACACTATACCACTGTAATACTAACACTATACTACTGTAACGCTATACTACTGTAACACTATACTACTGTAACACTATACTACTGTAACACTAACACTATACCGCTGTAACACTATACCACTATACTACTGTAACGCTATACCACTAACACTATACCACTGTAACACTAACACCATACTACTGTAACACCATACTACCGTAACACCATACTACTGTAACACTATACTACCGTAACACCATACTACCGCAACACTATACTACTGTAACACTATACTACTGTAACACTATACTACTGTAGTACTATACTACACTACTGTAACACTAACACTACCACTGTAACACTATACTACTGTAACACTAACACTATACCACTGTAGTACTATACTACTGTAACACTATACCACTGTAATACTAACACTATACTACTGTAACACCATGCCACTAACACTATACTACTGTAACACTATACTACTGTAACACTGTAACACTATACTACTGTAACACTATACTACTGTAATACTAACACTATACTACTGTAACACTATACTACTGTAATACTAACACTATACTACTGTAATACTAACACTATACTACTGTAATACTAACACTGTACTACTGTAATACTAACACTATACTACTGTAATACTAACACTATACTACTGTAATACTAACACTGTACTACTGTAATACTAACACTGTACTACTGTAATACTAACACTGTACTACTGTAATACTAACACTATACTACTGTAATACTAACACTGTACTACTGTAATACTAACACTATACTACTGTAATACTAACACTATACTACTGTAATACTACCACTATACTACCGTAATACTAACACTATACTACTGTAATACTAACACTATACTACTGTAATAGTGTACCTCCATGTCACAGCTGTAGAACAGTTTGAAGAACTCCGGAACCCGTCTGAAGTCCAGGCACTGATGGGACAGCAGGAACCTGTTCACCACCACGTACATGTGGTCCTCTGGTTTCAGCATCTGCAGGGCCACCTTAGTGATGTACGTGGTCAGTAAGAAGGGCATCCTGAGGTTCTGCTGTCTGATCCCATTCTTTACCATGTCCAGCAGGTACAGCAGCTGGAGAGACACAGAGAGAGAGAGAGAGAGACCTGGTTAATACAGAACATTACTACTCATGTACAAGGCGATGTCTGTGTCTGAAATGACAGTCTATTCCCTATATACACCGAGTGATACAAAACATTATGAACACCTGCTCTTTCCATGACATAGACTGATTCAGGTGAAAGCTATGATCCTTTATTGGATGTCACCTGTTAAATCCACTTCAAATCAGTGTAGATGAAGGGGAGGATGACAGGTTAAAGAATTATTTTTTAAGCCTTGAGACATGGATTGTGTATGTGTGCCATTCAGAGGGTGAACGGGGCAAGACAAAATATTTAAGTGCCTTTGAACGGGGTAGGTGCCAGGCGCACCGGTTTGTGTCAAGAACTACAACGCTGCTGGGTTTTTCCATGCTCAACAGTTTCCAGTGTGTATCAAGAATGGTCCACCACCCAAAAAACATCCAGCCAACTTGACACAACTGTGGGGAAGCATTGGAGTCAACATGGTCCAGCATCCCTGTGGAACGCTTTCAACACCTTGTAGAGTCCATGTCCTGATGAATTGAGGCTGTTCTGAGGGGAGGGGACAACTCAATATTAGGAAGGTGTTCTTAATGTTTTGTCCACTCAGTATATCTCTCACACGAGATGAACTGCAAATAATGACAGACCACTGTGTGTGTGTGTGTGTTCGTGCGTACGTACGTGTGTTTTTTGCATGTACATGCGTGTGTGTGAGCCTGATTATGTATGTATGTATGTGTGTGTGTGTGTGTGTGTGTGTGTGTGTGTGAGCCTGATTATGTATGTATGTATGTATGTGTGTGTGTATGTGTGTGTGTGTGTGTGTGTGTGTGTGTGTGTGTGTGTGTGTGTGTGTGTGTGTGTGTGTATGTATGTGTGTGTATGTGTGTGTGTGTATGTGTATGTATGTATGTATGTGTGTGTGTTTGTGTGTGTGTGTGTGTGTGTGGTGTGTGTGTGTGTGTGTGTGTGATGTGTGTGTGTGTGTATGTGTGTGTGTATGTATGTATGTGTGTGTATGTATGTATGTATGTATGTGTGTGTGTGTGTGTGTGTGTATGTATGTGTGTGTGTGTGTGTGTGTGTGTGTGTGTGTGTGTGTGTATGTGTGTGTGTGTGTGTGTGTGTGTGTGTGTGTGTGTGTGTGTGTGTGTGTGTGTATGTGTGTGTGTGTGTGTGTGTGTGTGTGTGTGTGTGTGTGTGTGTAGTATGTGTGTGTGTGTATGTGTGTGTGTGTGTGTGTGTGTGTGTGTGTGTGTGTATGTATGTGTGTGTGTGTGTGTGTGTGTGTATGTGTGTGTGTGTGTGTGTGTATGTGTGTGTATGTATGTATGTATGTATGTGTGTGTATGTGTGTGTGTGTGTGTGTGTACCTGTCTCTTCTCTCTGAAGCGAGCAGCCTCCAGATGATGGTGGTATGAAGCCAGGACCTGGTAGGCCGCTGCCCTCAGCTTGGGGTCATAACTGCTCAGGGACACCATCGTCACACCAAGGCCGTGACTCGACACAAACTTCAGACAGTCTATCACAGACTCTGTCACGGGGAAGGAAGGAAGGACAACGGTTTGGTTTAGGCTGCGCAGTAGCAACAGCATTGGTTCACCGTCACAGTGTGTATTTAGATGTCCCATGATCAGGGATTTATTGATTCATAATAAATAAAAAATAAAAAAAAAGTGGTTTCACAAACAACAATATTGGCGCTAAATAAGCGAGGAACATGTTTTTAGTCTGGCCTACTGGCACTGACTTCAATGTTCTTTAGTATTATTTTGATAAATGGTCTTTTTTAAACCTATGTGTCAATTCTTGTTTTCATGTCTCACCATCTTTTTGACTTGTGTCAAATTTTTCTGTAAAAAGTGTTATTTTAAATGCTGGGATGTTTAAACGCTTTGATGTTCAGGTGTTCGTTAATTGGCAGTAGTCACCTGGCTGAAGCATGGCGCTGAAGAGAGGCAGGAGGAAACAAGGGTCGTACACACTCCCAAGATCCTTCACTTCCTCATCTTTGAAAATCAGCTCTTTACCCTCCTGTTGAAGAAAGATGAGCGTCGTGTCATATCACATAGCCATCTTATTGGTACACCACATGAACAGGGCCAAGAGTTTTCCCAGGAATATATAAAACAGGAAACAATCTGGGGACTAGTTAGTTAGTAGCTACTAGTTAGTCTAGTTATAAAAAAGGTCCAGAGTCCTTTCTTTCTCAGGTCACATGTTCAGGAAATACTCCAGTATCTAAACATAATAAATAAGTCTCATAGTGTGTGTGTGTGTGTGTGTGTCTGTCTGTTACCTGTAGGATGATCCTGCGTTGCAGGGGGAAGTGAGTAATGGTGTTGATCATGGTGTCAGGGCTGAGCAGAGCCAAGAGGTCCTCAGAGCTGGGTTGCTGCCACAAGGAAACGCCCAGGCTTCTCCGGGCCTTATGGTGCTCCACCGCTGCTGGGCCCCAAAGCATGCACCTGCAGGTCACACACACACACACACACAGATATCAGTGTAAAAGCACGGACGCGCCAACACACACACACACAACTTACTGAGATGAAAGATAATAAATGAATAAACGTACTGAAAGTCTACCAGACTGATGCCGTTTTGTTCATACTCCTGCAGCAGCAGTAACAGTTTCTGATCTGCACAGAAAAGACTTGGTCAGCCAACGGTAGAATAGAAGCCATTTTAAAAGCACACAGAAGGAACAGCTCTGTTACCTGTCGTACTGAGAGTAGCTCCGTAGCCTCCCAGTAGAACTACAAAGTGGCTGCTGTTACAGACAGCAGGACTTCTCTTCACTAGGCTGAGCAGGAGAGAGACCAGGGCCTCTGGAAGAGAGAGCAGACAGAGAACTGTGTGTTATCGTCTGGTGTTCAGTGCTGCCTTACACAGTGTTTAGTGCGTTACACAGTGTTCAGTGCGTTACACAGTGTTTAGTGCGTTACACAGTGTTTAGTGCGTTACACAGTGTTTAGTGCGTTACACAGTGTTTAGTGCGTTACACAGTGTTCAGTGCGTTACACAGTGTTCAGTGCGTTACACAGTGTTCAGTGCCTTACACAGTGTTTAGTGCGTTACACAGTGTTCAGTGCGTTACACAGTGTTCAGTGCGTTACACAGTGTTCAGTGCGTTACACAGTGTTCAGTGCGTTACACAGTGTTCAGTGCGTTACACAGTGTTCAGTGTTTAGTGCGTTACAAATAGCTGACCATTATAGTTGTATCGGTATGGATCTGGAAGTGAACGGAGAAAACGAGGGGGGAATGCACATCCCACCGAGAACTGGTGCTGGGGGATAAACACCACTTAGATAACTGGTGCTGGGGAGAATACACCACTTAGATAACTGGTGCTGGGGGGAATACACCACTTAGATAACTGGTGCTGGGGGAAAAACACCACTTAGATAACTGGTGCTGGGGAGAATACACCACTTAGATAACTGGTGCTGGGGGATAAACACCACTTAGATAACTGGTGCTGGGGGGAATACACCACTTAGATAACTGGTGCTGGGGAAAAACACCACTTAGATAACTGGTGCTGGGGGGAATAACACCACTTAGATAACTGGTGCTGGGGAGAATACACCACTTAGATAACTGGTGCTGGGGATAATACACCACTTAGATAACTGGTGCTGGGGGATAAACACCACTTAGATAACTGGTGCTGGGGGATAAACACCACTTAGATAACTGGTGCTGGGGGAAAACACCACTTAGATAACTGGTGCTGGGGATAAACACCACTTAGATAACTGGTGCTGGGGAGAATACACCACTTAGATAACTGGTGCTGGGGGAAAAACACCACTTAGATAACTGGTGCTGGGGAGAATACACCACTTAGATAACTGGTGCTGGGGGATAAACACCACTTAGATAACTGGTGCTGGGGGATATACCCACTTAGATAACTGGTGCTGGGGGAATACACCACTTAGATAACTGGTGCTGGGGGGAAAACACCACGAAGATAATTGGTAGGGAAAATTACCACTTCAGATAACTGTTAGGAATACACACTAGATAACTGGTGCTTAAAGAGAATACACCACTTGACAACTGGTGTTGTGAATACACACCACTAGATAACTGAAAGTGTTAGACAAACAACACCAAGATAACTGGAAGTTGGGGACAAACACCACTTTAGATAACTGGTAGTTGGGGAAAACACCACTTAGATAACTGGTGCTGGGGATAAACACCACTTAGATAACTGGTGCTGGGGAGAATACACCACTTAGATAACTGGTGCTGGGGGGAAAAAACACCACTTAGATAACTGGTGCTGGGAGAAAATACCACTTAGATAACTGGTGCTGGGGGATAAACACCACTTAGATAACTGGTGCAGGGGGAATATACCACTTAGATAACTGGTGCTGGGGGAATACACCACTTAGATAACTGGTGCTGGGGGAAAACACCACTTAGATAACTGGTGCTGGAGGAAAAACACCACTTAGATAACTGGTGCTGGAGGAAAAACACCACTTAGATAACTGGTGCTGGGGGAAAAACACCACTTAGATAACTGGTGCTGGGGGGAATACACCACTTAGATAACTGGTGCTGGGGAAAACACCACTTAGATAACTGGTGCTGGGGGATAAACACCACTTAGATAACTGGTGCTGGAGGAAAAACACCACTTAGATAACTGGTGCTGGAGGAAAAACACCACTTAGATAACTGGTGCTGGGGGGAATACACCACTTAGATAACTGGTGCTGGAGGAAAAACACCACTTAGATAACTGGTGCTGGGGGGAATACACCACTTAGATAACTGGTGCTGGGGGATAAACACCACTTCTGTGAGCAGCAAACTTCTGATCTGGATGGGCTATTAGGGAAAAACATATAGAGAACAACAAAATGGCCCCCAACTCTGTACCTTTAACTGTTTGTTCCCACTAAGGTCAGCTTCTGCGTCTCCCAGCATGATGTGGTAGGAACAGGGAGTGGCTGAGGCCATCATGTGGATGTTGGTAGAGGCAGCAGCTCTTTAGGTCCTTCACTACCTCCATACATCAGATCCAACATCCTGTTTAGTGTGGTCAGGAAATTAGGGTCTCTGTGTCGATACCTGAAGGAAAGATTCTCCGCAAACAACAGACATCTGTTGTTGAATATGTAGAGAGGACAATACATCTACTGCTGAATATGTAGAGAGGACAATACATCTACTGTTGAATATGTAGAGAGGACAATACATCTACTGTTGAATATGTAGAGAGGACAATACATCTACTGTTGAATATGTAGAGAGGACAATACATCTACTGTTGAATATGTAGAGAGGACAATACATCGACTGCTGAATATGTAGAGAGGACAATACATCTACTGCTGAATATGTAGAGAGGACAATACATCTACTGTTGAATATGTAGAGAGGACAATACATCTACTGTTGAATATGTAGAGAGGACAATACATCTACTGTTGAATATGTAGAGAGGACAATACATCTACTGTTGAATATGTAGAGAGGACAATACATCTGTTGTTGAATATGTAGAGAGGACAATACATCTACTGCTGAATATGTAGAGAGGACAATACATCTACTGCTGAATATGTAGAGAGGACAATACATCTACTGCTGAATATGTAGAGAGGACAATACATCTACTGCTGAATATGTAGAGAGGACAATACATCTACTGCTGAATATGTAGAGAGGACAATACATCTACTGCTGAATATGTAGAGAGGACAATACATCTACTGTTGAATATGTAGAGAGGACAATACATCTACTGTTGAATATGTTAATATATATACATACACACACACATACAGCTCAAAAAAATAAAGGGAACACTTAAACAACACAATGCATCTCCAAGTCAATCACACTTCTGTGAAATCAAACTGTCCACTTAGGAAGCAACACTGATTGACAATACATTTCACATGCTGTTGTGCAAATGGAATAGACAACAGGTGGAAATTATAGGCAATTAGCAAGACACCCCCAATAAAGGAGTGGTTCTGCAGGTGGGGACCACAGACCACTTCTCAGTTCCTATGCTTCCTGGCTGATGTTTTGGTCACTTTTGAATGCTGGCGGTGCTTTCACTCTAGTGGTAGCATGAGACGGAGTCTACAACCCACACAAGTGGCTCAGGTAGTGCAGCTCATCCAGGATGGCACATCAATGCGAGCTGTGGCAAGAAGGTTTGCTGTGTCTGTCAGCGTAGTGTCCAGAGCATGGAGGCGCTACCAGGAGACAGGCCAGTACATCAGGAGACGTGGAGGAGGCCGTAGGAGGGCAACAACCCAGCAGCAGGAACGCTACCTCCGCCTTTGTGCAAGGAGGAGCACTGCCAGAGCCCTGCAAAATGACCTCCAGCAGGCCACAAATGTGCATGTGTCTGCTCAAACGGTCAGAAACAGCCTCCATGAGGGTGGTATGAGGGCCCGACGTCCACAGGTGGGGGTTGTGCTTACAGCCCAACACCGTGCAGGACGTTTGGCATTTGCCAGAGAACACCAAGATTGGCAAATTCGCCACTGGCGCCCTGTGCTCTTCACAGATCAAAGCAGGTTCACACTGAGCACGTGACAGACGTGACAGAGTCTGGAGACGCTGTGGAGAACGTTCTGCTGCCTGCAACATCCTCCAGCATGACCGGTTTGGCGGTGGGTCAGTCATGGTGTGGGGTGGCATTTCTTTGGGGAGCCGCACAGCCCTCCATGTGCTCGCCAGAGGTAGCCTGACTGCCATTAGGTACCGAGATGAGATCCTCAGACCCCTTGTGAGTTCATATGCTGGTGCGGTTGGCCCTGGGTTCCTCCTAATGCAAGACAATGCTAGACCTCATGTGGCTGGAGTGTGTCAGCAGTTCCTGCAAGAGGAAGGCATTGATGCTATGGACTGGCCCGCCTGTTCCCCAGACCTGAATCCAATTGAGCACATCTGGGACATCATGTCTCGCTCCATCTACCAACGCCACGTTGCACCACAGACTGTCCAGGAGTTGGCAGATGCTTTAGTCCAGGTCTGGGAGGAGATCCCTCAGGAGACCATCCGCCACCTCATCAGGAGCACGCCCAGGCGTTGTAGGGAGGTCATACAGGCACGTGGAGGCCACACACACTACTGAGCCTCATTTTGACTTGTTTACATCAAAGTTGGATCAGCCTGTAGTGTGGTTTTCCACTTTGATTTTGAGTGTGACTCCAAATCCAGACCTCCATGGGTTGATAAATTGGATTTCCATTGATTATTTTTGCGTGATTTTGTAGTATTTAATAAGATTATTTCTTTCATTCAGATCTAGGATGTGTTGTTTAAGTGTTCCCTTTATTTTTTTGAGCAGTATATACATATATCTCAGACTAACCTGGAGAAATAAAAGGTTAGATAAATCACGACACCCGACAGACACCCCCGACAGACAGAGACAGACCCCCCGACAGACAGACACCCCCGACAGACAGAGACAGACCCCCCGACAGACAGAGACAGACCCCCCCGACAGACAGACCACCCCCCCAGACAGACAGACACCCCCTTCCCGACAGACAGACAGACAGCCCCCCTCCGACAGACAGACAGACCCCCCCCCCCCAGACAGACAGACAGACAGACCCCCCTCCCCCCCTCCGACAGACATTTATATTCAACAGAATAGTTGTGTCTGAATAAAGGATAAGAACACTTACTTCAGTCCAGCCTTGACAAAGCTGTTCCATTCAGCTGCTGTGATGTCTTCTGGAAAAGTCTGAGGGGGAAAAAAAGTTTGCTTCTGAGTTACCAATGTAGTCCTGCTCAGTTGGTAGAGCATGGCACTTGTAACGCCAGGGTTGGGGGTTCAATTCCCACGGGGGGGGGGGGCGACAGTACGAAAACGTATGCACTCCCTGCTGTAAGAGCGTCTCCTAAATGACTAAAATGTACAACAGAAACAACGTCATTTAAGTTGACATATCAACAAAAAAATGATCATGGCCTCTGGTCAACAATAGTGCATTATATAAGAAATAGGGAGTCATTTGGGATGCGGACAACATGTATTTTAGCATGATAAGACTGTGGACCCACCAGTAGTACTGTTAGTCTATTCAGTATGTTGTCCTCCTGTGTGAGTGGTGCCGTGTTCTGTTCTCTGTTGTGACCGTAGGAAGAGCTCAGCCACCGGAGGGCAGCAGAGAGGACGGACGTCCTCCACACCTCTAGCTCCTCGGGACAGACAGACAGCACAGCACTGATGGGGTCCACCAGCTGCCATCTGAAGGGAGGGACAGAGAGAGAGAAAAATACACTTTGTTGATACATGGTCCCCTGTAACCCTAGTAGATGTGTGTATTTAACTGAAATTTGGCCGACTTTCTAATAAATGGCACCAGGGGGGGGATGACTGACGTTTTACGGGCTCCTAACCAAAACGTGCAATATCGTGTTGTTTCCCAGTCATTGTTCGTTACTTATTTTATACATAATGTTGCTGCTACCGTCTCTTATGACCAAAAAGAGCTTCTCACCTCGAACTGGAAGAAGATTTTTAAAAAATAATAAAAATTACGAGTCCGACGCGAAGGATATATTGCTTCTCCGAGACCAGGCCCAAATCCCCGTGAAGAAAAAAAACTGAAATACAGGGGCGGAGATCGGGTTGTCTTGTGAAAATTTGTCGGCGAGTGGGTAACCCGCCTCTACCATCCATTCTATTGGCCAACGTGCAATCACTGGAGAATAAACTGGATGATCTCCGTTTGAGACTACGCGTTGGCAGGACAGAACAGCTACCTCTGGTAAGACGAGAGGTGGGGGTGTGTGCCTATTTGTCAATAACAGCTGGTACTCAATATCTAATATTAAGGAAGTCTCGAGGTATTGCTCGCCTGAGGTAGAGTACCTCATGATAAGCTGTAGACCACACTATTTACCAAGAGAGTTTTCATCTATATTTTTCGTAGGCGTCTATTTACCACCACAAACCGATGCTGGCACTAAGACCTCACTCAACCAACTGTATAAGGCCATAAGCAAACAAGAAAATGCTCATCCAGAAGTGGCGCTCCTAGTGGCCGGGGACTTTAATGCAGGGAAACTTAAATCAGTTTTACCTCACTTCCACCAGCAAGTCACATGTGCAACCAGAGGGAAAAATAAATCCTAGACCACCTTTACTCTACACACAGAGACGCATTCAAGCTCTCCCTCCATTTGGAAAATCTGACCATAATTCTACCCTCCTGATTCCTGCTTGCAAGCAAAAACTAAAGCAGGAAGTACCAGTGACTCGCTCAATACGGAAGTGGTCAGACGACACAGTGACCGTACGTACATATCACAACCAGAAGCCATGGAATACAGGCAACATCCGTACCAAGTTAAAGGCTAGAGCTGCCGCTTTCAAGGAGCGGGACACTAATCCGGACACTTATAAGAAATCCCGCTATATCCTTCAGATGAACCATCAAAACAGGCAAAGCGTCAATACAGGACTAAGATTAAATCCTACTACACCGGCTCTGACACTCATCGGATGTGGCAAGGCTTGCAAACTATTAGACTACAAAAGGGAAACCTAGCCGCGAGCTGGCCAGTGATGCGAGCCTACTAAACGGGCTAAATACCTTTTATGCTCGCTTCGAGGCTAGCAACACTGAAACATGTATGAGAGAACCAGCTGTTCCGGACGACTGTGTGATCACGCTCTTCGTAGCAGATGTGAGCAAGACCTTTAAACAGGTCAACATTCACAAGGCCCCTGGGCCAGATGGATTACCAGGACGTGGACTCAGAGCATGAGCGGATCAACTGGTAAGTGTCTTCACTGACATTTTCAACCTGTCCCTGACCCAGTCTGTAATACCTACATGTTTCAAGCAGACCACCATAGTCCCTGTGCCCAAGGAAGCGAAGGTAACCTGCCTAAATGACTACCGCCCTGTAGCACTCACGCCGGTAGCCATGAAGTGCTTTGAAAGGCTGGTCATGGCTGACAACACCATTATCCCAGAAATCGTAGACCCACTTCAATTCACATACCGCCCCCAACAGATCCACAAATGACAATCTCAATCGCACTGCACACTGCCCTTTCCCACCTGGACAAAAGGAACACCTATGTGAGAATGCTATTCATTGACTACAGCTCAGCGTTCGACACCATAGTGCCCACAAAGCTCATCACTAAGCTAAGGACCGTGGGCCTAAACACCTCTCTATGCAACTGGATCCTGGACTTCCTGACGGGCCGCCCCCAGGTGGTAAGGGTAGGCAACAACATCTGCCACACAGATCCGAGGAATGGTGCGTGTTTTGTCCCCTCCTGTACTCAAAAGACTAGAAATCATGGTGAATAACAATCTAACACAGGATGCAGTTGAAATAGCAATAGCCTTCAATTCCTACTTTATTGACTCTGTCAAGGTACTGACACAGAACCCCTCCACTGGTTTATTGGGCTCAGTGCTAGTGAATGACGCTCAACCTGTCTTCATCATAAGGGTCAAAGGTGAAAAAGGTGATTAGCTCACTAAAGAACTCTAAATCCAAAGATGTGTTTGGGCTGGACTCTACCTTTCTTAAAAACTACAAAGAGTCACTCATTGGCCCCATTACTAAGGTCACCAACACATCTATTGGTCTGGGGGTGTTTCCAAGGGTATGGAAGTCAGCCATAATAACGGACATCTTTAAATCGGGCGACCCTGCTGATGTGAGTAACTACAGGCCCATTAGTATACTACCTGTGGTGTCGAAGGTTGTTGAAAAGTGTGTAGCAGAACAACTGATTTCCCACCTCAACAACAGCCCCTTCACATTACACTCCATGCAGTTTGGCTTCAGAGCGAAACACTCCACAGAAACGGCCAACTGCTTTCTTCTGGAAAATGTGAAGTCCAAGATGGACAAAGGGGGCGTTGTTGGGGCTGTGTTTCTGGACCTAAGGAAGGCTTTCGATACTGTTAACCATGAGATTCTCATCACAAAATTGTCCAAGTTCAACTTTTCCCCCGATGCCTTGAGATGGATGAAATCATACCTTGAAGGCAGAACTCAGTGTGTCAGAGTGAGCAATGAGCTGTCGCCCACTCTTAGCTATGATGTGGGTGTGCCCCAAGGGTCAATACTGGGGCCCCTCCTGTTCAGCCTGTACATTAATGATCTGCCTTCCATCTGCACGGGGTCTGAAGTTCAAATGTATGCAGATGATACAGTGATTTTTGTGCAAAGAGCAAACAACAAGCTGCACAAGAACTCACTACTGTAATGGTCCAGGTTACAAAGTGGCTCAGTGACTCGTGTTTGCATCTCAATGTGAAAAAAACTGTTTGCATGTTCTTCACAAAGAGGGCAACAGATGCTACTGAGCCAGATGTCTATGTGTCAGGGGAGAAGCTCCAGGTGGTATCTGATTTTAAGTACCTTGGAATCATACTTGATTCCAACCTCTCTTTTAAAAAGCATGTGAAAAAGGTAATTCAAATAACCAAATTCAACCTAGCTAATTTCCGATTTATACGAAATTGTTTGACCACAGAGGTAGCAAAACTGTATTTCAAATCGATGATACTCCCCCACTTAACATACTGCTTGACTAGTTGGACCCAAGCTTGCTATACAACATTAAAACCTATTCAGTCTGTCTACAAACAGGCTCTCAAAGTGCTCGATAGAAAGCCCAATAGCCATCATCACCGTTACATCCTCAGAAAGCATGAGCTCCTGAGTTGGGAAAATCTGGTGCAATACACCGACGCATGTCTTGTATTCCAGATCCTAAATGGCCTGGCTCCCCCTCCACTCAGTATTTTTGTAAAACAGAAAACCCAAACATATGGCAGCAGATCCACAAGGTCTGCCATGAGAGGTGACTGTATAGTTCCCTTAAGGAAAAGCACCTTTAGTAAATCCGCTTTCTCTGCGAGAGCTTCCCATGTCTGGAATACACTGCCATCAGACACACATAACTGCACCACATATCACACTTTCACAAAATGCATGAAGACATGGCTAAAGGTCAATCAGACTTGTGAACATAATCCCTAGCTGTGTATTGCCACTTTGTCTTGTTGCTTTTTGTTCTATGTTGCTCTGTCTGTATGCTATGTCTTGCTTGTCCTATGTTGCTCTGTCTGTATGCTACATCTTGCTTGTCCTATGTTGCTCTGTCTGTATGCTACATCTTGCTTGTTCTATGTTGCTCTGTCTGTATGCTACATCTTGCTTGTTCTATGTTGCTCTGTCTGTATGCTACATCTTGCTTGTCCTATGTTGCTCTGTCTGTATGCTATGTCTTGCTTGTCCTATGTTTCTCTGTCTGTATGCTATGTCTTGCTTGTCCTATGTTACTCTGCGTGTGCTCACTGTTCAATGATTGTCTGTATTGTAATTGTTTTTAATAACCTGCCCAGGGACTGCGGTTGAAAATTAGCCGGCTGGCTAAAACCGCACTTTTACTGAAACGTTGATTAATGTGCACTGTCCCTGTAAAAATAAAATCAACTCAAACTCAACTCCCTGTTCACCCATGACTGCATGGCCAAGCATGACTCCAACACCATTATAAAGTTTGCTGACGACACAACAGTGGTAAGCCTGATGACCGACAACAATGAGACAGCCTATAGGGAGGTGGTCAGAGACCTGGCAGTGTGGTGACAAGACAACAACCTCTCCTTCAACGTGATCAAGACAAAGGAGCTGATTGTGGACTACAGGAAAAGGAGGACCGAACATATTCACATCGACAGGGCTGTAGTAGAGCGGATTGAGAGTTAAGTTCCTTGGTGTCCACATCACCAACAAACTATCATGGTCCAAACACAGACCGAGACCGTCGTGAAGAGGGCCAAGCTTCCTGCCATCCAGGACCTATATTATAGGCAGTGTCAGAGGAAAACCCCCCAAAAATTGTCAGAGACTCCAGTCACCCAAGTCATAGACTGTTCTCTCTGCTACCGCACAGCAAGCGATACCGGAGCGCCAAGTCTAGGTCCAAAACGCTCCTTAACAGCTTCTACCTCCAAGCCATAAGACTGCTGAACAGTTAATTAAATGTCCACCCGGACTATTTACACTGACCGCCCCCTTCGTTTTTACACTGCTGCTACTCTCTGTTTACTATCTATGCATATTCACTTTACCCCTACCTACATGAACATATTACCTCAATTACATGGACTAACCGGTACCCCCTGTATATAGTCTCATTACTAACCTGTACCCCCTGTATATAGTCTCATTACTAACCGGTACCCCCTGTATATAGTCTCATTACTAACCTGTACCCCTGTATATAGCCTCATTACTAACCTGTACCCCCTGTATATAGTCTCATTACTAACCTGTACCCCCTGTATATAGCCTCATTACTAACCTGTACCCCTGTATATAGTCTCATTACTAACCTGTACCCCTGTATATAGTCTCATTACTAACCTGTACCCCTGTATATAGTCTCATTACTAACCTGTACCCCTGTATATAGTCTCATTACTAACCTGTACCCCTGTATATAGTCTCATTACTAACCTGTACCCCTGTATATAGTCTCATTACTAACCTGTACCCCCTGTATATAGTCTCATTACTAACCTGTACCCCCTGTATATAGTCTCATTACTAACCTGTACCCCTGTATATAGTCTCATTACTAACCTGTACCCCCTGTATATAGTCTCATTACTAACCTGTACCCCCCTGTATATAGTCTCATTACTAACCTGTACCCCCTGTATATAGTCTCATTACTAACCTGTACCCCCCTGTATATAGTCTCATTACTAACCTGTACTCCCTGTATATAGCCTCATTACTAACCTGTACCCCCTGTATATAGCCTCATTACTAACCTGTACCCCTGTATATAGCCTCATTACTAACCTGTATCCCCTGTATAGCCTCATTACTAACCTGGCCCTTACATAGTCTCATTACAACCTTTTATTGTCTGGTACTTCTTGCCCCTGTATATAGTCTCATTAATAATTTCTGTAATAGTCTCATTACTAACCTGTACCTATGTATATAGTCTCATTACTAACCTGTACCCCTGTATATAGCCTCATTACTAACCTGTACCCCTGTATATAGCCTCATTACTAACCTGTACCCCTGTATATAGCCTCATTACTAACCTGTAACCCTGTATATAGCCTCATTACTAACCTGTACCCCTGTATATAGCCTCATTACTAACCTGTACCCCTGTATATAGGTCTCATTACTAACCTATACCCCCTGTACATAGTCTCATTACTAACCTGTACCCCTGTATATAGTCTCATTACTAACCTGTGCCCCTGTATATAGTCTCATTACTAACCTGTACCCCTGTATATAGTCTCATTACTAACCTGTACCCCTGTATATAGCCTCATTACTAACCTGTACCCCTGTATATAGCCTCATTACTAACCTGTACCCCCTGTATATAGCCTCATTACTAACCTGTACCCCGTATATAGCCTCATTACTAACCTGTACCCCTGTATATAGCCTCATTACTAACCTGTACCCCCTGTATATAGCCTCATTACTAACCTGTACCCCTATATATAGCCTCATTACTAACCTGTACCCCCTGTATATAGTCTCATTACTAACCGGTACCCCCTGTATATAGCCTCATTACTAACCTGTACCCCTGTATATAGCCTCATTACTAACCTGTAACCCTGTATATAGCCTCATTACTAACCTGTACCCCTGTATATAGCCTCATTACTAACCTGTACCCCTGTATATAGGTCTCATTACTAACCTATACCCCCTGTACATAGTCTCATTACTAACCTGTACCCCTGTATATAGTCTCATTACTAACCTGTGCCCCTGTATATAGTCTCATTACTAACCTGTACCCCTGTATATAGTCTCATTACTAACCTGTACCCCTGTATATAGCCTCATTACTAACCTGTACCTGTATGTAGGTCTCATTACTAACCTACCCCCTGTACATAGTCTCATTACTAACCTGTACCCTGTATATAGTCTCATTGCTAACCTGTGCCCCTGTATATAGTCTCATTACTAACCTGTACCCCTGTATATAGTCTCATTACTAACCTGTACCCCTGTATATAGCCTCATTACTAACCTGTACCCCTGTATATAGCCTCATTACTAACCTGTACCCCCTGTATATAGCCTCATTACTAACCTGTACCCCTATATATAGCCTCATTACTAACCTGTACCCCCTGTATATAGCCTCATTACTAACCTGTACCCCCTGTATATAGCCTCATTACTAACCTGTACCCCTATATATAGCCTCATTACTAACCTGTACCCCCTGTATATAGTCTCATTACTAACCGGTACCCCCTGTATATAGCCTCATTACTAACCTGTACCCCCTGTATATAGTCTCATTACTAACCTGTACCCCCTGTATATATCCTCGCTATTGTTATTTTATTGTTTCTCTTACATTTCTTACTCTGGTTAATTAGTAAATATTTATTGTATTGTTGGTTAAGGGCTTGTAAGTAAGCATTTCAAAGTAAGGTCTACACCTGTTGTATTCGGCTATGGTTTTACTGAGGTAATACCTGTACAAACACATTACCTCTCAAAGCCGTCTAGTTTCTGCAGGGCAGCAGGCAAGGAGGTGACGAGCTCTCTGATGTCCTTGACCTTAGTCGCCAGCGTGACCAGACTAGACAGAGCCTCCACAACCTCCACAGCCTCCAGGGCCTCCCCCTGTGTCCTGCCCCAGCACAGAGAGGCTCAGCCTGGGGAACAGGGCCTTCTTCAGGGTCTTCAGCACCGCTGTCTGAACTGTGGGACAACATGGACATGTCAAACAACACGGTGACTGTGATAGTTAAGAACCAACCATACATTTTTCACTTCTTAAGTCAAGCATTAAAATGTCAATGGAGAGAGACTAAATAAGTGGAAGTAAGGATTCTCCCCGACGGAGGCATAAATATAGTAACAATGAGGCTGACACCGCAAACAAGACCACGACCACCTACCTTCTTTAGGCCTGGCCGGGTCCTCCCTGGCTGCAGTCTGCAGGTAACTGTTGACCAGCGGTAGGAATCTCTCTGTCTGGTCTGTGAGTTTCTCCACGTTCTGCGGCTGCAGGCACCACACCTCGAAGCAGAGCCTGTGAGAAGAGCAGTTCAGCAGCAGGGGCTACCCCGATGGCCTGGGTGGCTGCAGTAACAGGTCCCTGGAGACAATGGAGCAGGACGTCAGTGTGGAGTAGTTTAGCGTTGCCTGGCTGGGTCCTCAGGGCCTGCAGGAGGAAGTTCTCCAGAGACGGGCTAGAGCAGGAGAGGAGCAGGGTGGCCAGGCCTTGGAGGTGGGCCTGGGAGAGGAGGACAGGAGAACCGGATGAAGAGGTGTTGGTGGAGGAGGTCTCGGTGAGGATCTGTAGAGCTGTGCGTCCGTAGACACTGAGCTCTGCTGCTCTGGAGCTCTTCTCTCCCTCCCTGTCACCCTCCCCCGGGGTGATGAGGGTCTCCTTGGGGAGGAGGAGAAGGGAAGAGACCAGCTCCTGGAGGAGAGGGGGTTCCATGTAGGCATGCAGGGCCATGAAGGCTCTCACAGGCCGGGACGCCTCGTCGACCTCCCGCCTCTCCCCCAGCTCTCTGAGCAGAGCCCTTGAAACAGCCTTCAGGTAGGGGGAGAGGAGAGAGAGGGAGTCCAGGGGTCGAAGGGCGGCGGCAGAGGTCTGTAATAGACCCAGGATGCAGTCAGACAGTTGTGCACAAAGCAGCTTCAGCCTGACAGGGTTGAGGGAGGTAGGAGGGACGGAGGACAACTCCAGAGACAGGAACCACTGCTCCATACACGGGTGCTTCAGGATGGAACTCAGCACTGACAACGCCATCTACACACACAGATCAGGGAAAAGATTACAGTATATCACATCACCAGAACAAAACGACAACGAGAAATATCCCAAATCCACCTGGGATAAGTTACTAAGTTACAGTAAACAAAGAAGAACAAGACTACAACTCTAAAGATATCCCTGACGAAGGTCACGGAGTCCTGGTCCTCCTTTTTGATATGGCACGAAGAGTTGAAATTCTGACTACTATATATCTGGTATACCACCTCCAGTAGAAGGGCTACTGGTCCTACCAGGCTGTGGTTGTCCTCCGCTTCAGAAGACGGGTTGAACTCCAGCAAGAGCTCTGATCCATTCAGGAGGTCCACAGCTTTGGGTTCTGCTGCCTTGGCTGGATCTACTACAGTGGCTGAGTCCTGGTCCATAGCTATAGGCTCCGTCTCTGCCGCCACCTTGGGATCCACAGCCATGGTTTCTGCCGTCTCCGCTTCCTTCTGATCAGCCACCATGGTCTCAGCCTCGGTTTCCAAAGTTGGTTCCTGTGGGCTCTGAAGCCTCAACACCAACCCCTGGAGAATTCCCATTAGGACACTGAGCGCCAGCAGCCCTGTGTTTTTAGACAACTGTGGAGAGACAGGAGGAGGCTACGCGTTAGGAGAGAGAGAGACGGGAGGAGGCTACGCGTTAGGAGAGAGAGAGACGGGAGGCGGCTACGCGTTAGGAGAGAGAGAGACGGGAGGCGGCTACGCGTTAGGAGAGAGAGAGACGGGAGGCGGCTACGCGTTAGGAGAGAGAGAGACGGGAGGCGGCTACGCGTTAGGAGAGAGAGACGGGAGGCGGCTACGCGTTAGGAGAGAGAGAGACGGGAGGCGGCTACGCGTTAGGGAGAGAGAGACGGGAGGCGGCTACGCGTTAGGAGAGAGAGAGACGGGAGGACTACACGCGTTAGGAGAGAGAGAGACGGGAGGCTGCTACGCGTTAGGAGAGGTGGAGAGACGGGAGGCGGCTACGCGTTAGGAGAGAGAGAGACGGGAGGCGGCTACGCGTTAGGAGAGGTGGAGAGACGGGAGGCTACGCGTTAGGAGAGGTGGAGAGACGGGAGGCGGCTACGCGTTAGGAGAGAGAGACGGGAGGCGGCTACGCGTTAGGAGAGAGAGAGACGGGAGGCGGCTACGCGTTAGGAGAGAGAGAGACGGGAGGCGACGCGTTAGGAGAGAGAGAGACGGGAGGCGGCTACGCGTTAGGAGAGAGAGAGACGGGAGGCGGCTACGCGTTAGGAGAGAGAGACGGGAGGCGGCTACGCGTTAGGAGAGAGAGACAGGGGGGGCCTCTACGTTAGGAGAGAGAGAGAGACGGGAGGCGGCTACGCGTTAGGAGAGAGAGACGGGAGGCGGCTACGCGTTAGGAGAGAGAGAACGGGAGGCGGCTACGCGTTAGGAGAGAGAGAGACGGGAGGAGCTACGCGTTAGGAGAGAGAGAGACGGGAGGCGGCTACGCGTTAGGAGAGAGAGACGGGAGGCGGCTACGCGTTAGGAGAGAGAGCGGGAGGAGGCTACGCGTTAGGAGAGAGAGACGGGGAGGGGCTACGCGTTAGGAGAGAGAGACGGGAGGCGGCTACGCGTTAGGAGAGAGAGACGGGAGGCGGCTACGCGTTAGGAGAGAGACGGGAGGCGGCTCGCGTTAGGAGAGAGAGACGGGAGGCGGCTACGCGTTAGGGAGAGAGAGAGACGGGAGGAGGCTACGCGTTAGGAGAGAGAGACGGGAGGCGGCTACGCGTTAGGAGAGAGAGAGACGGGAGGCGGCTACGCGTTAGGAGAGAGAGACGGGAGGAGGCTACGCGTTAGGAGAGAGAGACGGGAGGAGGCTACGCGTTAGGAGAGAGACGGGAGGCGGCTCGCGTTAGGAGAGAGAGACGGGAGGCGGCTACGCGTTAGGAGAGAGACGAGGAGGCGGCTACGCGTTAGGAGAGAGAGACGGGAGGCGGCTACGCGTTAGGAGAGAGAGACGGGAGGCGGCTACGCGTTAGGAGAGAGAGACGGGAGGAGGCTACGCGTTAGGAGAGAGACGAGGAGGGGCTACGCGTTAGGAGAGAGACGGGAGGAGGCTACGCGTTAGGAGAGAGACGGGAGGAGGCTACGCGTTAGGAGAGAGACGGGAGGCGGCTACGCGTTAGGAGAGAGACGGGAGGAGGCTACGCGTTAGGAGAGAGACGGGAGGAGGCTACAGCGTTAGGAGAGAGAGACGGGAGGCGGCTACGCGTTAGGAGAGAGAGACGGGAGGCGGCTACGCGTTAGGAGAGAGAGAGACGGGAGGAGGCTACGCGTTAGGAGAGAGACGGGAGGAGGCTACGCGTTAGGAGAGAGACGGGAGGCGGCTACGCTTAGGAGAGAGAGACGGGAGGAGGCTACGCGTTAGGAGAGAGAGCGGGAGGAGGCTACGCGTTAGGAGAGAGAGAGACGGGAGGAGGCTACGCGTTAGGAGAGAGAGAGACGGGAGGAGGCTACGCGTTAGGAGAGAGAGAGACGGAGGAGGCTAGCGTTAGGAGAGAGAGAGACGGGAGGAGGCTACGCGTTAGGAGAGAGAGAGCGGGAGGAGGCTACGCGTTAGGAAGAGAGAGACGGGAGGAGGCTACGCGTTAGGAGAGAGAGAGACGGGGAGGAGGCTACGCGTTAGGGAGAGAGACGGGAGGAGGCTACGCGTTAGGAGAGAGACGGGAGGAGGCTACGGCGTTAGGAGAGAGAGACGGGAGGAGGCTACGCGTTAGGAGAGAGACGGGAGGAGGCTACGCGTTAGGGAGAGAGACGGGAGGAGGCTACGCGTTAGGAGAGAGACGGGGAGGAGGCTACGCGTTAGGAGAGAGACGGGAGGAGGCTACGCTGTTAGGAGAGAACGGGAGGAGGCTACGCGTTAGGAGAGAGACGGGAGGAGGCTCGCGTTAGGAGAGAGACGGGAGGAGGCTACGCGTTAGGAGAGAGACGGGAGGAGGCTACGTGTTAGGAGAGAGACGGGAGGAGGCTACGCGTTAGGAGAGAGACGGGAGGAGGCTCGTGTTAGGAGAGAGACGGGAGGAGGCTACGTGTTAGGAGAGAGAGACGGGAGGAGGCTACGCGTTAGGAGAGAGACGGGAGGAGGCTACGTGTTAGGAGAGAGAGCGGGAGGAGGCTACGTGTTAGGAGAGAGACGGGAGGAGGCTACGTGTTAGGAGAGAGACGGGAGGAGGCTACGTGTTAGGAGAGAGACGGGAGGAGGCTACGTGTTAGGAGAGAGACGGGAGGAGGCTACGTGTTAGGAGAGAGACGGGAGGAGGCTCGTGTTAGGAGAGAGACGGGAGGAGGCTACGTGTTAGGAGAGAGACGGGAGGAGGCTCGTGTTAGGAGAGAGACGGGAGGAGGCTACGTGTTAGGAGAGAGACGGGAGGAGGCTACGTGTTAGGAGAGAGACGGGAGGAGGCTACGCGTTAGGGAGAGAGACGGGAGGAGGCTACGCGTTAGGAGCTAGTCATGGTAGATGCGGCTCGATAAAGCAGCGCTCATACAGCTTAGTGTTTCTCTGTACCATGCTGAAGTTGTCCACAGTGGTTTTGATGTACAGTAGGATCTGCTTGGCTGCAACAGGATACTCTGCCATCTCCATAGTGACCAGACTCTTCTCTAGCCTCCGTCTGAAGGAGTCTTCTAGCAGGGCAGAGGCCCCTTGGGTGTAGGCCGTCTTCAGGAGACCAGTAAAGGTCACAGGACTAGGAGAGACAGGGAAAGGGCTTTCACAGGACTGGAACTGTCAGACAGAGGGAGAGACCATAAAACAGGAAGTTGTTGCGGATACATAAAAATCATCGTTGTAATTAGCACTATTAAATAATATAACACTTTTACAATAACCTTATAATGAACATGATAATAACACTATTACATGTAATAAGACTGATGTTAAGATAATAACAGTTATTATCTGTATGATGGTGATGAGAGGGAGGAGTTCTAACCAGGTGTTCCCGGGCCTGCTGGGGTAGCCATGTTGTGTAGTAGTGATGAAGGTGAATGATGGAGTGATGGGGAGGACCAGGGTCTTCTGAGGAGTTCAGCTCTTTATCGTACTGGAGAAGAGCCAGGCTGAGGGGCAGAGGGTCTCTCTGACAGTGGAGCACATCACATAGGACTGCTGCCATGTAGTCGTATACTACACCTAAATACACAACATTACATTATACACCATCCTCTCGGGTCAAATACACAACATTATACACCATCCCTCGGGTCAAATACACAACATTATACACCATCCCTCGGGTCAAATACACAACATTATACACCATCCTCGGGTCAAATACACAACATTACATTATACACCATCCTCGGGTCAAATACACAACATTATACACCATCCCTCGGGTCAAATACACAACATTACATTATACACCATCCCTCGGGTCAAATACACAACATTATACACCATCCTCGGGTCAAATACACAACATTACATTATACACCATCCCTCGGGTCAAATACACAACATTATACACCATCCCTCAGGTCAAATACACAACATTACACACCATCCCTCGGGTCAAATACACAACATTACACACCATCCCTCGGGTCAAATATCACAACATTATACACCATCCCTCGGGTCAAATACACAACATTATACACCATCCTCGGGTCAAATACACAACATTATACACCATCCCTCGGGTCAAATACACAATATTACATTATACACCATCCTCGGGTCAAATACACAACATTACATTACACCATCCCTCGGGTCAAATACACAACATTACATTATACACCATCCCTCGGGTCAAATACACATTACATTATACACCATCCCTCGGGTCAAATACACAACATTAATTATACACCATCCCTCGGGTCAAATACACAACATTACATTATACACCATCCCTCGGGTCAAATACACAATATTACATTATACACCATCCCTCGGGTCAAATACACAACATTACATTATACACCATCCCTCGGGTCAAATACACAACATTATACACCATCCCTCGGGTCAAATACACAACATTATACACCATCCTCGGGTCAAATACACAACATTATACACCATCCCTCGGGTCAAATACACAACATTAATACACCATCCCTCGGGTCAAATACACAACATTATACACCATCCCTCGGGTCAAATACACAACATTACATTATACACATCTAGAATACACACAAACAAGGCTTTGAGTGTTTGAACGAGCCACAGACAGTCAGCCAGACAGCCAGACCCAGACAGTCAGTCAGCCCAGACCCAGACAGTCAGTCAGCCAGACCCAGACAGTCAGCCAGTCAGCCAGTCAGCCAGACAGCCAGCAAAGCCAGAAAGCCAGTCAGCCAGACAGTCAGTCAGCCAGACCCAGACAGCCAGTCAGCCAGACCCAGACAGCCAGACAGTCAGTCAAGCCAGACAGTCCGCCCGCCAGACAGCCAGCCAGACAGCCAGTCAGCCAGAAAGCCAGTCAGCCAGAAAGCCAGTCAGCCAGACACCCAGTCAGCCAGACAGTCAGCCAGACCCAGTCAGCCCCCAGTACTTTAGTAGTTTACCTTTCTCCGTTCTGTAGGTAGCAGGTAGTTTGTTCCTGGCCTCCAGGACAGCAGGTACCACGGCACTGAATGGGAAGGTCTGGAGGATGAGGTCATCACTAAGCGCCGGGCCCAGCTCCTCCGTCTCCCCTCGCTGCCCTCCATGATCACGTCAACCATGTCCAGCACATCTAGAAATACAGCAGCACAGTGTTTCCCTACCAGGCCAAGGCTTTGTCTTCACTAGCCATGTTTCCATTATTAACATACCCAGTGATTTTTTATTGTTGTCGACGTTTAGAAAGTTCACATAGAAAATACATGCGACAATTGCCTGTGCGTTTCAAATTAACTGTCGTGGTCGATAATTATTATTATTTTTTTTAAACCTAGTGTTGAATAAAATTACGTTTTCCATTTTCCATTTAGGCAAACTGCGCATAAATAATGGCGCCAGCCTGTATGCTTCCTTCCACCTAAGTGTTTCGTCTCCAGGCTGCCCGAGAAAGCCTGCATGGATAGAATCACACACACACACACACACACACGGTGGCCAGTATATTAGGTACACCACCCTGTCACCAAAGTGGTTCAGCTCCTACAGACAGTGAGTCACGTGGCGGTGTCTTGCTATATAAAGCAGGCAGACAGGCATCGAGACATTCAGTTACTGTTCCACTGAACGTTAGAATGGGCTAAATGAGTGACCCAAGCGACTGAGCGTGGTATCGTCGGTGCCAGGCTCAATGGTTCCAGTATCTCAGAAACTACTTCCTGGGCTTTTCACACACGCGACAATGTCTATGGTTTACAGAAGAAACGGTGCAACAAACAAAAACATTCAGTCAGCGACAGTCCTGTGGGTGAAAACAGCTCGTTGATGAGAGGGTCGAAGGAGAATGGAAAGAATCGTGGAAGATAACAGGCGTGAAATGGGGATGTAGTGTAGTAAATCACCAACCGTCTATGTGAGAGAGACAGGATGTAGTGTAGTAAATCACCAACCGTCTATGTGAGAGAACAGGATGTACTGTAGTAAATCACCAACCGTCTATGTGAGAGAGACAGGATGTAGTGTAGTAAATCACCAACCGTCTATGTGAGAGACAGGATGTACTGTGGTAAATCACCAACCGTCTATGTGAGAGAGACAGGGATGTAGTGTAGTAAATCACCAACCGTCTATGTGAGAGAGACAGGATGTACTGCTAGTAAATCACCAACCGTCTATGTGAGAGAGACAGGATGTACTGTAGTAAATCACCAACCGTCTATGTGAGAGAGACAGGATGTACTGTAGTAAATCACCAACCCGTCTATGTGAGAGAGACAGGATGTAGTGTAGTAAATCACCAACCGTCTATGTGAGAGAGACAGGATGTACTGTAGTAAATCACCAACCGTCTATGTGAGAGAGACAGGATGTACTGTAGTAAATCACCAACCGTCTATGTGAGAGAGACAGGATGTAGTGTAGTAAATCACCAACCGTCTATGTGAGAGAGACAGGATGTAGTGTAGTAAATCACCAACCGTCAATGTGAGAGAGACAGGATGTAGTGTAGTAAATCACCAACCGTCTATGTGAGAACAGGATGTACTGTAAGTAAATCACCAACCGTCTATGTGAGAGAGACAGGATGTAGTGTAGTAAATCACCAACCGTCTATGTGAGAGAGACAGGATGTACTGTAGTAAATCACCAACCGTCTATGTGAGAGAGACAGGATGTGTGTAGTAAATCACCAACCGTCTATGTGAGAGATGGGGATGCTGGCGTTGTCACCATCCTGTCCGCTAAGATTGGCCATGCAGGTGGGCTGCCTCCTGGACAAGACTGGTGCCACCTTGTCTGTGTAGGTGTAAGGGTTACACACCAGACACACCATCACCTGGGGGACATAAACACATCTACAGGGTGACACACCATCACCTGGGGACATAAACACATCACAGGGTGACACACCATCACCTGGGGACATAAACACATCACAGGGGTGACACACCATCACCTGGGGACATAAACACATCACAGTGTGACACACCATCACCTGGGGACATAAACACATCACAGGGTGACACACCATCACCTGGGGACATAAACACATCACAGGGTTACACACCAACTCACCTGGGGGACATAAACACATCACAGGGTGACACACCATCACCTGGGGGACATAAACACATCACAGGGTTACACACCATCACCTGGGGACATAAACACATCACAGGGTTACACACCAGACACACACATCACCTGGGGACATAAACACATCACAGGGTGACACACCATCACCCTGGGGGACATAAACACATCACAGGGTGACACACCATCACCTGGGGGACACTAAACACATCACAGGGTTACACATCATCACCTGGGGACATAAACACATCACAGGGTGACACACACCATCACCTGGGGGACATAAACACATCACAGGGTTACACACCATCACCTGGGGGACATAAACACATCACAGTGTGACACACCAGACACACCATCACCTGGGGGACATAAACACATCACAGGGTTACACACCATCACCTGGGGACATAAACACATCACAGGGTGACACACACCATCACCTGGGGGACATAAACACATCACAGGGTTACACATCATCACCTGGGGACATAAACACATCACAGGGTGACACACCATCACCTGGGGGAGCATAAACACACTCACAGAGAAGAGACAAACACACACACACACACACACACACACGACACACACACACCCTGTATCATAAATAGCATAACGCAATCAAACAATCAATAACACAATCAAATAATCAATCCCTGCGCGAAAGGCCTCGGTAAGAAGGTGTTGATCGATGTTTTTTATTTTATGCTACTTGTCGCCGATCGTAGCATAACGATAGATTGATCGAATTGAGAGTATCTATGACTGATTGATTCTTATTGATTGTTTGGTTGATTGATTGATGTATCGAATTGATCCAATCGATCGACCAACTGTATTCTATGGAGGTGGACCAGGTGACTGACCCTCTCCAGGAAGTGTATGACTGTGTCCTGCTGGTCTGGTTGTAGTCTGTCCAGGTGGTTCAGCGCACAGCTCCAGCTCAGACCAGGTGTACTCAAACACTCCACTGTCCTTCAGCACCTAATTCCAAACAATGGAGACCAAGGAGTTTACAGGAAGTCACTGTAGATGTATTTAATAAATACACCCCAATTCATTTTACTACGTTGGGCACATTCAAACGAGTCAGTGGGTATACTAAATTCCTATATAGGGCACTACTTTTGACCCACTATGGGCCCTGGTCAAAAGCAGAGGTGGAAAAAGTATTAAATTGTCATACTTGGGTAAAAGAAAAGATTATTTAATAGAAATTATTCACGGAAAAGTGAATGTCACGCAGTAAAATACAACTTGAGTAAAAGTCAAAGTATTTGGTTTGAAATATACTTAAGTATCAAAAGTAAAAGTATAAATCACTTCAAATTCCTTATATTAAGCAAACCAGACAACACGATTTTCTCGTTTTTGTTATTTTACGGATAGCCAGGGGAACACATTTACAAACAAAGCATTTGTGTTTAGTGAGTCCTCCAGATCAGAGGCAGTAGGGATGACCAGGGATGTTCTCTGTTTAGTGAGTCCTCCAGATCAGATACAGTAGGGACGACCAGGGGTATTCTCTGTTTAGTGAGTCCTCCAGATCAGAGGCAGTACCGGGACGACCAGGATGTTCTCTGTTTAGTGAGTCCTCCAGATCAGAGGCAGTAGGGATGACCAGGGATGTTCTCTGTTTAGTGAGTCCTCCAGATCAGAGGCAGTAGGGATGACCAGGGATGTTCTCTGTTTAGTGAGTCCTCCAGATCAGATACAGTAGGGACGACCAGGGATGTTCTCTGTTTAGTGAGTCCTCCCAGATCAGAGGCAGTAGGGATGACCAGGGATGTTCTCTGTTTAGTGAGTCCTCCAGATCAGAGGCAGTAGGGACGACCTGGGATGTTCTCTGTTTAGTGAGTCCTCCAGATCAGAGGCAGTAGGGATGACCAGGGATGTTCTCTGTTTAGTGAGTCCTCCAGATCAGAGGTAGTAGGGACGACCAGGGATGTTCTCTGTTTAGTGAGTCCTCCAGATCAGAGGCAGTAGGGATGACCAGGGGATGTTCTCTGTTTAGTGAGTCCTCCAGATCAGAGGCAGTAGGGATGACCCAGGGATGTTCTCTGTTTAGTGAGTCCTCCAGATCAGAGGCAGTAGGGACGACCTGGGATGTTCTCTGTTTAGTGAGTCCTCCAGATCAGAGGCAGTAGGGATGACCAGGATGTTCTCTGTTTAGTGAGTCCTCCAGATCAGAGGCAGTAGGGGATGACCAGGGATGTTCTCTGTTTAGTGAGTCCTCAGATCAGAGGCTGTAGGGACGACCAGAGATGTTCTCTGTTTAGTGAGTCCTCCAGATCAGAGGCAGTAGGGATGACCAGGGATGTTCTCTGTTTAGTGAGTCCTCCAGATCAGAGGTAGTAGGGACGACCAGGGATGTTCTCTGTTTAGTGAGTCCTCCAGATCAGAGGCAGTAGGGATGACCAGGGATATTCTCTGTTTAGTGAGTCCTCCAGATCAGAGGCAGTAGGGATGACCAGGGATGTTCTCTGTTTAGTGAGTCCCTCCAGATCAGAGGCTGTAGGGACGACCAGAGATGTTCTCTGTTTAGTGAGTCCTCCAGATCAGAGGCAGTAGGGATGACCAGGGATGTTCTCTGTTTAGTGAGTCCTCCAGATCAGAGGCAGTAGGGATGACCAGGGATGTTCTCTTGTTTAGTGAGTCCTCCAGATCAGAGGCAGTAGGGATGACCAGGGATGTTCTCTGTTTAGTGAGTCCTCCAGATCAGAGGCAGTGGGGACGACTCAGGGATGTTCTCTGTTTAGTGAGTCCTCCAGATCAGAGGCAGTAGGGATGACCAGGGATGTTCTCTGTTTAGTGAGTCCTCCAGATCAGAGGCAGTAGGGATGACCAGGATGTTCTCTGTTTAGTGAGTCCTCCAGATCAGAGGCAGTAGGGACGACCAGGGATGTTCTCTGTTTAGTGAGTCCCTCCAGATCAGAGGCAGTAGGGATGACCAGGGATGTTCTCTGTTTAGTGAGTCCTCCAGATCAGAGACAGTAGGGAGCGACCAGGATGTTCTCTTGATAAGGTTGTGTGAATTTGACCATTTTCCTGTTCTGCTAAGCATTCTACATGTAACAGTACTTTTAGGTGTCAAGGAAAATGTACAGACATTATTTTCATTCTGAATGTAGTGAAGTAAAAGTTATCAATAGTAAAAAAATATATATATATATAAATAGTAAAGTACAGATACCCCCCCAAAAATGACATAAGTAGTACTTTAAAGTATTTTTTACTTAAGTACTTTACACCACTGGTCAAAAGTAGTACACTATGTTAGAGAACGGAGTGCCATTTAGGACAAAGCCAGTGTGTGATTGAAACCCGGACGGAACTGAGGCAGTAGGTCTGCTCCACCTTCACCACCAGTTTCTTGGTGGAGATCTTCAGGTGGCTGTTGGTGCTGCTCACAAACATCTTCGAGGAGCAAGAAGAACACAGACATCTCCCCAGAGCCTGTCTCCACATGATCCTGACAGAGACAACACAAGGAGCAAAATGGAATGACTACAAGGTTATGAAAAGGAGACTTCACAAATAACCAGGGACAAAACTTTCACTGGGGGAGACATGACCCCCCCACACACACACACATTCTGAAATTGCATTTTTGTCCCCCCCCAGTTTTATTATTGCACTGTGATGCAAAAAGAGGCATGCTGAAGGATCATACAGACACCTCAGGCGTGAGACACAGAGTAGGTGAACGGATGATCTCCGCATGTGTGGTTCCCACCGTGAAGCATGGAGGAGGAGGTGTGATGGTGCTTTGCTGGTGACACTATTAGTGATTTGTTTAGATTTCAAGGCACGCTTAACCAGCATGGCTATCACAGCATTCTGCAGCGATATGCCATCCCATCTGGTTTGGGCTTAGTGGGACTATCATTTGTTTTTCAACAGGACAATGACCCAACACACCTCCAGGCTGTGTAAGGGCTATTTGACCAAGAAGCAGGGTGCTGCATCAGATGACCCGGCCTCCACAATTACCCGACCTCAACCCAATTGAGATGGTTTGGATGAGTTGGACCGCAGAGTGAAGGAAAAGCAGCCAACAAGTGCTCAGCATATGTGAGAACTCCAAGACTGTTGGAAAAGCATTCCAGGTGAAGATGGTTGAGAGAATGCCAAGAGTGTGCAAAACTGTCATCAAGGCAAAGAGTGACAATTTTTTATTTTTTTACATATTTTTTTTTTAACATAATTCCATATGTGTAATTTCATAGTTTTGATGTCTTCACTATTATTCTACAATGAAAATAGTAAAAATAAAGACCGGTTACTGTATATGTATATATGTATATATATCACTAGATTTGATTTATTACCAGATTAAGGGTACACTGTGCAACTTTCATAGGGTTTGGATGCCCTATATGGAATACTATACGACTACAGGAGTCTGTATTGACAACATGCCCACGTCAGGGGAGATACCTATTTAGGCAATCCCTAGCTGCTGGGCTGCTCAGTCCTGGCCCTGGGGGGGGTCTGACCTGGGCCAGGACTGAGGTTGACACTCTGGCTTCGACCTAACACACCTGGAACCAATAATGAATGTTTTCTCTAAGATCCTAAAGCTGAGTGGGGTGTGTTGGGTTGCTGTAGGGCGGTGGGCCCTTAGGGGGCAGGACGGGCGATCCAGCTATATTGTGTACAAGTAAAAAGAGCACTACAGCTTATGCCTATGATATGAATCACAGCGCCTCCCGGCGCCACCGGCCCGCCCTCTGGCGCCACCGGCCCGCCCTCTGGCGCCACCGGCCCGCCCTCTGGCGCCACCGGCCCGCCCTCTGGCGCCACCGGCCCGCCCTCTGGCGCCACCGGCCCGCCCTCTGGCGCCCTCTGGCAACTTCTCACCATTACAATAACAGGGGAGGTTAACAAATTACCTGGGAGAGAGCCCCCCAGATCCCTGCAAGGTTATGTCCCTACCACTTCCAAAAACCAAAGTTGGGCCCCTGAAAATAACAGCCATTTACTGTTGCCATAGTCTCACCTTTCCTTTGAAACCCCTCTAGGAGATGGCAGACAGTACAACCCCTGGTCTGTTCCATGCTCCTTATAGGGGATATTAGCTCCCCTGAACCAGGTGAACCAGGTGATAACTTGCTGGTCTAGAAGCTCCCCTGAACCAGGTGATAACTTGCTGGTCTGGATGCTCACCTGTACCAGGTGAAGCAGGTCTAAAGTTCCCCTGAACCAGGTCTAGAAGCTCCCCTGAACCAGGTGAAGCAGGTCTAGAAGTTCCCCTGAACCAGGTCTAGAAGCTCCCCTGAACCAGGTGATAACAGCAAACACACCCCGATCTATAACGGTCTCACCTGAACTCTGAACCAGGAGAATCTGCTGGCCGGCAGGTCAAGGGCCAGTTGTAGTATCTGGTGTTGAAGGACTGGAGGGACCTCCTCTCTCATACCTTTCTCTGACCACGATACCTGGAGAGAGAGACAAAATACAATACCTTTAAAACTAAACATTTACTTGGACATGATCCCTGAAGATTGACACAATCAGTGGATGATTTCACAGGCCTTTTTGGATAGCAGTATGGATACTCAGAACGATGGGATAATACAGAAGTTGTGTTAATGTAGTAACAGAACGGAAGGCAAATTAATGGATTTTAACATTCTGTTAGTACATCAAGGCGGCAACTTCCATATTTTTAACAGATCAATCAATCGATGAATCAATCGATCGTCCATCCATAGAGTTTATAGAGCAGTACCTTTGAGCAGCTTGCTGAAGTCAAACTTGCTCTGGCTGACCAGATGGGGTACCACCTTCTGGTAGAGACACATGACCTGAAGGATGAGGGCCTTCAGGAGGATGACCTCTGGAGACTCGGGGACTGACGGGGCTGGAGGAGAAAGGAGAGACAGAGACAGATGGGAGAGACAGACAGACAGACAGACAGACAGACGGGAAAGACAGACAGACGGGAAAGACGAGACAGACGGGAAAGACAGACAGACGGAAAAGACGAGACAGACGGGAGAGACAGACAGACAGACAGACAGACAGACGGGAAAGACAGACAGACGGGGAGAGACAGACAGACAGACGGGAAAGACAGACAGACAGACGGGAAAGACGAGACAGACAGACAGACAGACGGAAAGACGAGACAGACAGACGGGAAAGACAGACAGACAGATAGATGGGAAAGACAGACAGACAGATAGATGGGAAAGACAGACAGACAGATAGATGGGAAAGACAGAGAGATGGGAAAGAGAGAGAGACAGACAGATGAGACAGACAGTAGAGACAGACAGTAGAGACAGACAGATGCGACAGACAGATGCGACAGACAGTAGAGACAGACAGTAGAGACAGACAGTAGAGACAGACAGTAGAGACAGACAGTAGAGACAGACAGACAGATGAGACAGACAGTAGAGACAGACAGATGAGACAGACAGTAGAGACAGACAGATGAGACAGACAGTAGAGACAGACAGTAGAGACAGACAGTAGAGACAGACAGTAGAGACAGACAGTAGAGACAGACAGACAGATGCGACAGACAAACAGATGCGACAGACAAACAGACAGACGCACGGGAAGAGAGAGACAGGAGAGAGTCAGTCAGTCACCCCTTGTTCAATTAAAGAGAGTTAGTCAGGACAATATAGAAATGAGGAAAAACACCATATTGGTTAAGGACTAGGTCTATTTCCCACGATGTATGAAGAGAGAGTTAGAATTATAATTCTAAGGAAGAGAACAATCCACTGACTGTAAATATATTAGAATATAAGACATCTACCAGGTTGTTGAACTTTAGCTGCCTCCTCTTTGACATCTCCTTCCTTCTTCCCTTCCTTCCCTCCTTTCTCCTTCTTGGTCAGCGACTGCCATTTGGACACGATGCTGGTCATGTCCGGTAGAACCTACAGAGAGAACATGGACGCCCCCCCCCCTGAGTTCAGTTGATCTCCTTCACTCTGTTGACGTTGTGCAGCAGTCAGTGTGAGAGAACCTGTTTGCTGGTGCAGAGTGGTCATTCAGTCAGATAAAAGGTGCTTATCATTGGCTCTACATGGGCAGTATTGCATTTAGTTTAGTAGCTAGGAGGTCTACTGTATGTTGTCTACCCCAGTAGGTCCACAGTTCTACAGTAGGTCCACAGTCCTACAGTAGGTCCACAGTTCTACAGTAGGTCCACAGTACTACAGTAGGTAGGAGGTCGACTGTATGTTGTCTTTCCCAGTAGCTCCACAGTAGTACAGTAGGTCCACAGTAGTACAGTAGGTTTACAGTACTACAGTAGGACTACAGTACTAAATCTACAGAATCACTTTTATTCTCCAAGTACATTTACACAAACCTGGAATTTCACTAAGTGAATTAGTGCTGCCAGCAATAGATACATATACAGACAGACTACAGACAGACAGACAAGGCAGACAGACTACAGACAGGAGTTTAGACAAAGTCAACATACAGTATATACAATATAACTACAGTAAACATAAAAGTCTATGTTACCTCCCTGTACTGCTGTGTGAAGTCCTGTACCGCTGTGTGAAGTCCTGTACGTTACCTCCCCTGTACCGCTGTGTGAAGTCCTGTATGTTACCTCCCTGTACCGCTGTGTGAAGTCCTGTATGTTACCTCCTGTACCGCTGTGTGAAGTCCTGTATGTTACCTCCCTGTACCGCTGTGTGAAGTCCTGTACCGCTGTGTGAAGTCCTGTATGTTACCTCCCTGTACCGCTGTGTGAAGTCCTGTATGTTACCTCCCTGTACTGCTGTGTGAAGTCCTGTATGTTACCTCCCTGTACCGCTGTGTGGAAGTCCTGTACCGCTGTGTGAAGTCCTGTATGTTACCTCCCTGTACTGCTGTGTGAAGTCCTGTATGTTACCTCCCTGTACCGCTGTGTGAAGTCCTTTATGTTACCTCCCTGTACTGCTGTGTGAAGGCCTGTATGTTACCTCCCTGTACCGCTGTGTGAAGTCCTGTACCGCTGTGTGAAGTCCTGTATGTTACCTCCCTGTACTGCTGTGTGAAGTCCTGTATGTTACCTCCCCTGTACCGCTGTGTGAAGTCCTGTATGTTACCTCCCTGTACCGCTGTGTGAAGTCCTGTATGTTACCTCCCTGTACCGCTGTGTGAAGTCCTGTATGATACCTCCCTGTACCGCTGTGTGAAGTCCTGTATGTTACCTCCCCTGTACCGCTGTGTGAAGTCCTGTATGATACCTCCCTGTACCGCTGTGTGAAGTCCTGTATGTTACCTCCCTGTACCGCTGTGTGAAGTCCTGTATGTTACCTCCCTGTACCGCTGTGTGAAGTCCTGTATGTTACCTCCTGTACCGCTGTGTGAAGTCCTGTATGTTACCTCCCTGTACCGCTGTGTGAAGTCCTGTATGATACCTCCCTGTACCGCTGTGTGAAGTCCTGTACCGCTGTGTGAAGTCCTGTATGTTACCTCCCTGTACTGCTGTGTGAAGTCCTGTATGTTACCTCCCTGTACCGCTGTGTGAAGTCCTGTATGTTACCTCCCTGTACTGCTGTGTGAAGTCCTGTATGTTACCTCCCTGTACCGCTGTGTGAAGTCCTGTATGTTACCTCCCTGTACCGCTGTGTGAAGTCCTGTACCGCTGTGTGAAGTCCTGTATGTTACCTCCCTGTACCGCTGTGTGAAGTCCTGTATGTTACCTCCCTGTACCGCTGTGTGAAGTCCTGTATGATACCTCCCTGTACCGCTGTGTGAAGTCCTGTATGATACCTCCCCTGTACTGCTGTGTGAAGTCCTGTACCGCTGTGTGAAGTCCTGTACCGCTGTGTGAAGTCCTGTACCGCTGTGTGAAGTCCTGTATGTTACCTCCCTGTACTGCTGTGTGAAGTCCTGTATGTTACCTCCTGTACCGCTGTGTGAAGTCCTGTATGTTACCTCCCTGTACTGCTGTGTGAAGTCCTGTATGTTACCTCCCTGTACCGCTGTGTGAAGTCCTGTATGATACCTCCCTGTACCGCTGTGTGAAGTCCTGTATAATACCTCCCTGTACCGCTGTGTGAAGTCCTGTATGTTACCTCCCTGTACCGCTGTGTGAAGTCCTGTATGTTACCTCCCTGTACTGCTGTGTGAAGTCCTGTATGTTACCTACCTGTACCTCCCTGTACTGCTGTGTGAAGTCCTGTACCGCTGTGTGAAGTCCTGTATGTTACCTCCCTGTACCGCTGTGTGAAGTCCTGTATGTTACCTCCCTGTACCGCTGTGTGAAGTCCTGTATGTTACCTCCCTGTACCGCTGTGTGAAGTCCTGTATGTTACCTCCCTGTACCGCTGTGTGAAGTCCTGTATGTTACCTCCCTGTACCGCTGTGTGAAGTCCTGTATGTTACCTCCCTGTACCGCTGTGTGAAGTCCTGTACTGCTGTGTGAAGTCCTGTATGTTACCTCCCTGTACTGCTGTGTGAAGTCCTGTATGTTACCTCCCTGTACCGCTGTGTGAAGTCCTGTATGTTTACCTCCCTGTACCGCTGTGTGAAGTCCTGTATGTTACCTCCCTGTACCGCTGTGTGAAGTCCTGTATGTTACCTCCCTGTACCGCTGTGTGAAGTCCTGTATGTTACCTCCCTGTACTGCTGTGTGAAGTCCTGTATGTTACCTCCCTGTACCGCTGTGTGAAGTCCTGTATGTTACCTCCCTGTACCGCTGTGTGAAGTCCTGTACCGCTGTGTGAAGTCCTGTATGTTACCTCCCTGTACTGCTGTGTGAAGTCCTGTATGTTACCTCCCTGTACCGCTGTGTGAAGTCCTGTACCGCTGTGTGAAGTCCTGTATGTTTACCTCCCTGTACCGCTGTGTGAAGTCCTGTATGTTACCTCCCTGTACCGCTGTGTGAAGTCCTGTATGTTACCTCCCTGTACTGCTGTGTGAAGTCCTGTATGTTACCTCCCTGTACCGCTGTGTGAAGTCCTGTACCGCTGTGTGAAGTCCTGTATGTTACCTCCCTGTACCGCTGTGTGAAGTCCTGTACTGCTGTGTGAAGTCCTGTATGTTACCTCCTGTACCGCTGTGTGAAGTCCTGTATGTTACCTCCCTGTACCGCTGTGTGAAGTCCTGTATGATACCTCCCTGTACCGCTGTGTGAAGTCCTGTACTGCTGTGTGAAGTCCTGTATGTTACCTCCCTGTACCGCTGTGTGAAGTCCTGTATGTTACCTCCCTGTACCGCTGTGTGAAGTCCTGTACCGCTGTGTGAAGTCCTGTATGTTACCTCCCTGTACTGCTGTGTGAAGTCCTGTATGTTACCTCCCTGTACCGCTGTGTGAAGTCCTGTATGTTACCTCCCTGTACCGCTGTGTGAAGTCCTGTACCCGCTGTGTGAAGTCCTGTATGATACCTCCCTGTACCGCTGTGTGAAGTCCTGTGTGATACCTCCCTGTACCGCTGTGTGAAGTCCTGTATGATACCTCCCCTGTACCGCTGTGTGAAGTCCTGTATGTTACCTCCCTGTACTGCTGTGTGAAGTCCTGTATGTTACCTCCCTGTACCGCTGTGTGAAGTCCTGTACCGCTGTGTGAAGTCCTGTATGTTACCTCCCTGTACTGCTGTGTGAAGTCCTGTATGTTACCTCCCTGTACCGCTGTGTGAAGTCCTGTACCGCTGTGTGAAGTCCTGTATGTTACCTCCCTGTACCGCTGTGTGAAGTCCTGTACTGCTGTGTGAAGTCCTGTATGTTTACCTCCCTGTACCGCTGTGTGAAGTCCTGTATGTTACCTCCCTGTACCGCTGTGTGAAGTCCTGTATGATACCTCCCTGTACCGCTGTGTGAAGTCCTGTACTGCTGTGTGAAGTCCTGTATGTTACCTCCCTGTACCGCTGTGTGAAGTCCTGTATGTTACCTCCCTGTACCGCTGTGTGAAGTCCTGTACCGCTGTGTGAAGTCCTGTATGTTACCTCCCTGTACTGCTGTGTGAAGTCCTGTATGTTACCTCCCTGTACCGCTGTGCTTGAAGTCCTGTATGTTACCTCCCTGTACCGCTGTGTGAAGTCCTGTACCGCTGTGTGAAGTCCTGTATGATACCTCCCCTGTACCGCTGTGTGAAGTCCTGTATGATACCTCCCTGTACCGCTGTGTGAAGTCCTGTATGATACCTCCCTGTACCGCTGTGTGAAGTCCTGTATGTTACCTCCCTGTACTGCTGTGTGAAGTCCTGTATGTTACCTCCCTGTACCGCTGTGTGAAGTCCTGTACCGCTGTGTGAAGTCCTGTATGTTACCTCCCTGTACCGCTGTGTGAAGTCCTGTATGATACCTCCCTGTACCGCTGTGTGAAGTCCTGTATGATACCTCCCTGTACTGCTGTGTGAAGTCCTGTACCGCTGTGTGAAGTCCTGTACCGCTGTGTGAAGTCCTGTATGTTACCTCCCTGTACTGCTGTGTGAAAGTCCTGTATGTTACCTCCCCTGTACCGCTGTGTGAAGTCCTGTATGTTACCTCCCTGTACTGCTGTGTGAAGTCCTGTATGTTACCTCCCTGTACCGCTGTGTGAAGTCCTGTATGATACCTCCCTGTACCGCTGTGTGAAGTCCTGTATGATACCTCCCTGTACCGCTGTGTGAAGTCCTGTATGTTACCTCCCTGTACCGCTGTGTGAAGTCCTGTATGTTACCTCCCTGTACTGCTGTGTGAAGTCCTGTATGTTACCTCCCTGTACCGCTGTGTGAAGTCCTGTATGTTACCTCCCTGTACCGCTGTGTGAAGTCCTGTGTGTTACCTCCCTGTACCGCTGTGTGAAGTCCTGTATGTTACCTCCCTGTACCGCTGTGTGAAGTCCTGTATGTTACCTCCCTGTACCGCTGTGTGAAGTCCTGTATGTTACCTCCCTGTACCGCTGTGTGAAGTCCTGTATGTTACCTCCCTGTACCGCTGTGTGAAGTCCTGTATGTTACCTCCCTGTACCGCTGTGTGAAGTCCTGTATGTTTACCTCCCTGTACCGCTGTGTGAAGTCCTGTATGTTACCTCCCTGTACCGCTGTGTGAAGTCCTGTATGTTACCTCCCTGTACCGCTGTGTGAAGTCCTGTATGTTACCTCCCTGTACCGCTGTGTGAAGTCCTGTACCGCTGTGTGAAGTCCTGTATGTTACCTCCCTGTACTGCTGTGTGAAGTCCTGTATGTTACCTCCCTGTACTGCTGTGTGAAGTCCTGTATGTTACCTCCCTGTACTGCTGTGTGAAGTCCTGTATGTTACCTCCCTGTACTGCTGTGTGAAGTCCTGTATGTTACCTCCCTGTACCGCTGTGTGAAGTCCTGTATGTTACCTCCCTGTACCGCTGTGTGAAGTCCTGTATGTTACCTCCCTGTACCGCTGTGTGAAGTCCTGTATGTTACCTCCCTGTACCGCTGTGTGAAGTCCTGTATGTTACCTCCCTGTACCGCTGTGTGAAGTCCTGTATGTTACCTCCCTGTACTGCTGTGTGAAGTCCTGTATGTTACCTCCCTGTACCGCTGTGTGAAGTCCTGTACCGCTGTGTGAAGTCCTGTATGTTACCTCCCTGTACCGCTGTGTGAAGTCCTGTACCGCTGTGTGAAGTCCTGTATGTTACCTCCCTGTACCGCTGTGTGAAGTCCTGTACTGCTGTGTGAAGTCCTGTATGTTACCTCCCTGTACCGCTGTGTGAAGTCCTGTATGTTACCTCCCTGTACCGCTGTGTGGAAGTCCCTGTATGTTACCTCCCTGTACCGCTGTGTGAAGTCCTGTATGTTACCTCCCTGTACCGCTGTGTGAAGTCCTGTACCGCTGTGTGAAGTCCTGTATGTTACCTCCCTGTACCGCTGTGTGAAGTCCTGTACCGCTGTGTGAAGGCCTGTATGTTACCTCCCTGTACTGCTGTGTGAAGTCCTGTATGTTACCTCCCTGTACTGCTGTGTGAAGTCCTGTACCGCTGTGTGAAGTCCTGTATGATACCTCCCTGTACTGCTGTGTGAAGTCCTGTATGTTACCTCCCTGTACCGCTGTGTGAAGTCCTGTATGTTACCTCCCTTACCGCTGTGTGAAGTCCTGTATGTTACCTCCCTGTACCGCTGTGTGAAGTCCTGTATGTTACCTCCCTGTACCGCTGTGTGAAGTCCTGTATGTTACCTCCCTGTACCGCTGTGTGAAGTCCTGTATGTTACCTCCCTGTACCGCTGTGTGAAGTCCTGTATGTTACCTCCCTGTACCGCTGTGTGAAGTCCTGTATGTTACCTCCCTGTACTGCTGTGTGAAGTCCTGTATGTTACCTCCCTGTACCGCTGTGTGAAGTCCTGTATGTTACCTCCCTGTACCGCTGTGTGAAGTCCTGTACCGCTGTGTGAAGTCCTGTATGTTACCTCCCTGTACTGCTGTGTGAAGTCCTGTATGTTACCTCCCTGTACCGCTGTGTGAAGTCCTGTACCGCTGTGTGAAGTCCTGTATGTTACCTCCCTGTACCGCTGTGTGAAGTCCTGTATGTTACCTCCCTGTACCGCTGTGTGTGAAGTCCTGTATGTTACCTCCCCTGTACCGCTGTGTGAAGTCCTGTATGTTACCTCCCTGTACCGCTGTGTGAAGTCCTGTATGTTTACCTCCCTGTACCGCTGTGTGAAGTCCTGTATGTTACCTCCCTGTACCGCTGTGTGAAGTCCTGTATGTTACCTCCCCTGTACCGCTGTGTGAAGGCCTGTATGTTACCTCCCTGTACCGCTGTGTGAAGTCCTGTATGTTACCTCCCTGTACCGCTGTGTGAAGTCCTGTATGTTACCTCCCTGTACCGCTGTGTGAAGTCCTGTATGTTACCTCCCTGTACCGCTGTGTGAAGTCTGTTACCTTGCCGAGTGCCTCCCTGTACCGCTGTGTGAAGTCCTGTACCGCTGTGTGAAGTCCTGTATGTTACCTCCCTGTACCGCTGTGTGAAGTCCTGTATGTTACCTCCCTGTACTGCTGTGTGAAGTCCTGTATGTTACCTCCCTGTACCGCTGTGTGAAGTCCTGTATGTTACCTCCCTGAACCGCTGTGTGAAGTCCTGTATGTTACCTCCCTGTACTGCTGTGTGAAGTCCTGTACCGCTGTGTGAAGTCCTGTATGTTACCTCCCTGTACTGCTGTGTGAAGTCCTGTATGTTACCTCCCTGTACCGCTGTGTGTGAAGTCCTGTATGTTACCTCCCTGTACTGCTGTGTGAAGTCCTGTATGTTACCTCCCTGTACCGCTGTGTGAAGTCTGTTACCTTGCCGAGTGCCTCCCTGTACCGCTGTGTGAAGTCCTGTATGTTACCTCCCCTGTACCGCTGTGTGAAGTCCTGTATGTTACCTCCCTGTACCGCTGTGTGAAGTCCTGTATGTTACCTCCCTGTACCGCTGTGTGAAGTCCCTGTATGTTACCTCCCTGTACTGCTGTGTGAAGTCCTGTATGTTACCTCCCTGTACCGCTGTGTGAAGTCCTGTATGTTACCTCCCTGTACCGCTGTGTGAAGTCCTGTATGTTACCTCCCTGTACTGCTGTGTGAAGTCCTGTACCGCTGTGTGAAGTCCTGTATGTTACCTCCCTGTACTGCTGTGTGAAGTCCTGTATGTTACCTCCCTGTACCGCTGTGTGAAGTCCTGTATGTTACCTCCCTGTACCGCTGTGTGAAGTCCTGTATGTTACCTCCCTGTACCGCTGTGTGTGAAGGCCTGTATGTTACCTCCCCTGTACCGCTGTGTGAAGTCCTGTATGTTACCTCCCTGTACCGCTGTGTGAAGTCCTGTATGTTACCTCCCTGTACCGCTGTGTGAAGTCCTGTATGTTACCTCCTGTACCGCTGTGTGAAGTCCTGTATGTTACCTCCCTGTACCGCTGTGTGAAGTCTGTTACCTTGCCGAGCGCCTCCCTGTACTGCTGTGTGAAGTCCTCCATGGTGGCTGGGGTGTATAGATCAGAGGCGAGCCACACAGAGCGGTCCAGACACAACTCCATGTTCCTCTGAGCTCTCTTCAGAAGGAAGGGCATCAGGGACAAGGTCGTGTGCTGCACCACCGCGTTGGCAAACTGGGACAGACACACAGAGGAAAGATGGGTAAACAGCCCAGAGCTGGAAACATTGGGCAACAGTTATCACCACCAAAGTGAAAAGTCTGCTAAATAACCATTATTCTGTAACACGCGAGGCGCCCGTGAACTCACGTTGATGCCCTGCGTGAAGAAGGCCTTGTTACAGACGGGAGGAAGTGATGTCACCAGCACCATGGACAGGAGGCGGGGCAGAGGGACAACCTCTCTGGTCTGGAAGGCCTTGGATACCTCTGGCTGAGACTCGTAGATCTGAAATGACAGGAGAGAGTAGTCACAACAGCTAGCAAAATGACAGTGCCTATGATCGACGAGACAAGGGACGGCCAATGGTGACAGTCTCGGCAGATTCCCATTTTGTTTGTTGATTTCTGTATGCCGTCTCACTGCGATGTCTGATCTCTATACATTTACACAATAGAATACAGCTTAGAATTCTCTATGTTGTTGGTACCAAACGTTACAGACAGAACTGTCCCCGAGGTTTGAAACGTAACAAAATAACTTTATAAAACCCAATAATACAATGAAACAAACAGTTTCATAAAAACCTTCTTGAGCAGAGTGATGTTGTCCGTCCAGGCAGATTTGAGGCGAGGGTGAAGGAGTACTGTGTCTCCTTGAAGAACCTGGGCAGGATGTCAGGGCTGACCCTGAGTATATTGACCACCAGATCAGAGACCAGGTCATCCTCTGTAGCCTGTTTCAGCCCCACCACAAACTGCAGGAGCACAATGTTACCAGCCCTGGACAGACAGACACACAACAACAAGATCAGATCTATGTCTACTGTACAGACAGACACACAACAACAAGGTCAGGTCTATGTCTACTGTACAGACAGACACACAACAACAAGGTCAGGTCTATGTCTACTGTACAGACAGACACACAACAACAAGGTCAGGTCTATGTCTACTGTACAGACAGACACACAACAAGATCAGGTCTATGTCTACTGTACAGACAGACACACAACAACAAGATCAGGTCTATGTCTACTGTACAGACAGACACACAACAACAAGATCAGGTCTATGTCTACTGTACAGACAGACACACAACAACAAGATCAGGTCTATGTCTACTGTACAGACAGACACACAACAACAAGATCAGGTCTATGTCTACTGTACAGACAGACACACAACAAGATCAGGTCTATGTCTACTGTACAGACAGACACACAACAACAAGATCAGGTCTATGTCTACTGTACAGACAGACACACAACAACAAGATCAGATCTATGTCTACTGTACAGACAGACACACAACAACAAGATCAGGTCTATGTCTACTGTACAGACAGACACACAACAACAAGATCAGGTCTATGTCTACTGTACAGACAGACACACAACAACAAGATCAGGTCTATGTCTACTGTACAGACAGACACACAACAACAAGATCAGGTCTATGTCTACTGTACAGACAGACACACAACAAGATCAGGTCTATGTCTACTGTACAGACAGACACACAACAAGATCAGATCTATGTCTACTGTACAGACAGACACACAACAAGATCAGGTCTATGTCTACTGTACAGACAGACACACAACAAGATCAGGTCTATGTCTACTGTACAGACAGACACACAACAATATCAGGTCTATGTCTACTGTACAGACAGACACACAACAACAATATCAGGTCTATGTCTACTGTACAGACAGACACACAACAACAAGATCAGGTCTATGTCTACTGTACAGACAGACACACAACAAGATCAGGTCTATGTCTACTGTACAGACAGACACACAACAACAAGATCAGGTCTATGTCTACTGTACAGACAGACACACAACAACAAGATCAGGTCTATATCTACTGTACAGACAGACACACAACAACAAGATCAGGTCTATGTCTACTGTACAGACAGACACACAACAAGATCAGGTCCATGTCTACTGTACAGACAGACACACAACAACAAGATCAGGTCTATGTCTACTGTACAGACAGACACACAACAACAAGATCAGGTCTATGTCTACTGTACAGACAGACACACAACAACAAGATCAGGTCTATGTCTACTGTACAGACAGACACACAACAAGATCAGGTCTATGTCTACTGTACAGACAGACACACAACAACAATATCAGGTCTATGTCTACTGTACAGACAGACACACAACAAGATCAGGTCTATGTCTACTGTACAGACAGACACACAACAACAAGATCAGGTCTATGTCTACTGTACAGACAGACACACAACAAGATCAGGTCTATGTCTACTGTACAGACAGACACACAACAAGATCAGGTCTATGTCTACTGTACAGACAGACACACAACAACAAGATCAGGTCTATATCTACTGTACAGACAGACAGACACACAACAAGATCAGGTCTATGTCTACTGTACAGACAGACACACAACAACAAGATCAGATCTATGTCTACTGTACAGACAGACACACAACAAGATCAGGTCTATGTCTACTGTACAGACAGACACACAACAACAAGATCAGGTCTATGTCTACTGTACAGACAGACACACAACAAGATCAGGTCTATGTCTACTGTACAGACAGACACACAACAACAAGATCAGATCTATGTCTACTGTACAGACAGACACACAACAAGATCAGGTCTATGTCTACTGTACAGACAGACACACAACAAGATCAGGTCTATGTCTACTGTACAGACAGACACACAACAAGATCAGGTCTATGTCTACTGTACAGACAGACACACAACAAGATCAGGTCTATGTCTACTGTACAGACAGACACACAACAAGATCAGGTCTATGTCTACTGTACAGACAGACACACAACAAGATCAGGTCTATGTCTACTGTACAGACAGACACACAACAACAAGATCAGGTCTATGTCTACTGTACAGACAGACACACAACAACAAGATCAGGTCTATGTCTACTGTACAGACAGACACACAACAACAAGATCAGGTCTATGTCTACTGTACAGACAGACACACAACAACAAGATCAGATCTATGTCTACTGTACAGACAGACACACAACAAGATCAGGTCTATGTCTACTGTACAGACAGACACACAACAACAAGATCAGGTCTATGTCTACTGTACAGACAGACACACAACAAGATCAGGTCTATGTCTACTGTACAGACACACAACAACAAGATCAGGTCTATGTCTACTGTGCAGACAGACACACAACAAGATCAGATCTATGTCTACTGTACAGACAGACACACAACAAGATCAGGTCTATGTCTACTGTACAGACAGACACACAACAAGATCAGGTCTATGTCTACTGTACAGACAGACAGACAACAACAAGATCAGATCTATGTCTACTGTACAGACAGACACACAACAACAAGATCAGGTCTATGTCTACTGTACAGACAGACACACAACAAGATCAGGTCTATGTCTACTGTACAGACAGACACACAACAAGATCAGGTCTATGTCTACTGTACAGACAGACACACAACAAGATCAGATCTATGTCTACTGTACAGACAGACACACAACAAGATCAGGTCTATGTCTACTGTACAGACAGACACACAACAAGATCAGGTCTATGTCTACTGTACAGACAGACAGACAACAACAAGATCAGATCTATGTCTACTGTACAGACAGACACACAACAACAAGATCAGGTCTATGTCTACTGTACAGACAGACACACAACAAGATCAGGTCTATGTCTACTGTACAGACAGACACACAACAACATCAGGTCTATGTCTACTGTACAGACAGACACACAACAACAAGATCAGGTCTATGTCTACTGTACAGACAGACACACAACAACAAGATCAGATCTATGTCTACTGTACAGACAGACACACAACAACAAGATCAGGTCTATGTCTACTGTACAGACAGACACACAACAAGATCAGGTCTATGTCTACTGTACAGACAGACACACAACAAGATCAGGTCTATGTCTACTGTACAGACAGACACACACAAGATCGATCTATGTCTACTGTACAGACAGACACACAACAAGATCAGATCTATGTCTACTGTACAGACAGACACACAACAAGATCAGGTCTATGTCTACTGTACAGACAGACAACACACAACAACAAGATCAGGTCTATGTCTACTGTACAGACAGACACACAACAACAAGATCAGATCTATGTCTACTGTACAGACAACACACAACAACAAGATCAGGTCTATGTCTACTGTACAGACAGACACACAACAACAAGATCAGGTCTATGTCTACTGTACAGACAGACACACAACAAGATCAGGTCTATGTCTACTGTACAGACAGACACACAACAATATCAGATCTATGTCTACTGTACAGACAGACACACAACAAGATCAGGTCTATGTCTACTGTACAGACAGACACACAACAACAAGATCAGGTCTATGTCTACTGTACAGACAGACACACAACAACAAGATCAGGTCTATGTCTACTGTACAGACAGACACACAACAAGATCAGGTCTATGTCTACTGTACAGACAGACACACAACAATATCAGATCTATGTCTACTGTACAGACAGACACACAACAAGATCAGGTCTATGTCTACTGTACAGACAGACACACAACAACAAGATCAGGTCTATGTCTACTGTACAGACAGACACACAACAACAAGATCAGGTCTATGTCTACTGTACAGACAGACACACAACAAGATCAGGTCTATGTCTACTGTACAGACAGACACACAACAAGATCAGATCTATGTCTACTGTACAGACAGACACACAACAAGATCAGGTCTATGTCTACTGTACAGACAGACACACAACAAGATCGGGTCTATGTCTACTGTACAGACAGACACACCAGATCAGATCTATGTCTACTGTACAGACAGACACACAACAAGATCAGGTCTATGTCTACTGTACAGACAGACACACAACAATATCAGGTCTATGTCTACTGTACAGACAGACACACAACAAGATCAGGTCTATGTCTACTGTACAGACAGACACACAACAACAAGATCAGGTCTATGTCTACTGTCGACAGACACACAACAATATCAGGTCTATGTCTACTGTACAGACAGACACACAACAACAAGATCAGGTCTATGTCTACTGTACAGACAGACAGACACACAACAACAAGATCAGGTCTATGTCTACTGTACAGACAGACAGACACACAACAAGATCAGGTCTATGTCTACTGTACAGACAGACACACAACAACAAGATCAGGTCTATGTCTACTGTACAGACACACAACAACAATATCAGGTCTATGTCTACTGTACAGACAGACACACAACAACAAGATCAGGTCTATGTCTACTGTACAGACAGACAGACACACAACAACAAGATCAGGTCTATGTCTACTGTACAGACAAGAGACAGACACACAACAAGATCAGGTCTATGTCTACTGTACAGACAACACACAACAACAAGATCAGGTCTATGTCTACTGTACAGACACACCAACAACAAGATCGGTCTATGTCTACTGTACAGACAGACACACAACAACAAGATCAGGTCTATGTCTACTGTACAGACAGACACACAACAACAAGATCAGGTTATGTCTACTGTACGACGACACACAAAACAGATCGGTCTATGTCTACTGTACAAACAACACACAACAAGATCAGGTCTGTATGTCCACTGTACAGACAGACACACAACAACAAGATCAGGTCTATGTCTACTGTACAGACAGACACACAACAACAAGATCGATCTATGTCTACTGTACAGACAGACACACAACAAGATCAGATCTATGTGCTACTGTACAGACAGACACACAACAAGATCAGGTCTATGTCTACTGTACAGACAGACACACAACAAGATCGGTCTATGTCTACTGTACAGACAGACACAAACAAGATCAGATCTATGTCTACTGTACAGACAGACACACAACAATATCAGGTCTATGTCTACTGTACAGACAGACACACAACAAGATCAGGTCTATGTCTGCTGTACAGACAGACACACAACAATATCAGGTCTATGTCTACTGTACAGACAGACACACAACAACAAGATCAGGTCTATGTCTACTGTACAGACAGACACACAACAAGATCAGGTCTATGTCTACTGTACAGACAGACACACAACAACAAGATCAGGTCTATGTCTACTGTACAGACAGACACACAACAAGATCAGGTCTATGTCTACTGTACAGACAGACACACAACAACAAGATCAGGTCTATGTCTACTGTACAGACAGACACACAACAACAAGATCAGGTCTATGTCTACTGTACAGACAGACACACAACAACAAGATCAGGTCTATGTCTACTGTACAGACAGACACAAACAAGATCAGGTCTGTCTACTGTGACAACAGACACACAACAACAAGATCAGGTCTATGTCTACTGTACAGACAGACACACAACAAGATCAGGTCTATGTCTACTGTACAGACAGACACACAACAAGATCAGGTCTATGTCTACTGTACAGACGACACACAACAACAAGATCAGGTCTATGCTCTACTGTACAGACAGACACACAACAACAAGATCAGGTCTATGTCTACTGTACAGACAGACACACAACAACAAGATCAGGTCTATGTCTACTGTACAGACAGACACACAACAAGATCAGGTCTATGTCTACTGTACAGACAGACCACAACAAGATCAGGTCTATGTCTACTGTACAGACAGACACACAACAAGATCAGGTCTATGTCTACTGTACAGACAGACACACAACAACAAGATCAGGTCTATGTCTACTGTACAGACAGACACACAACAACAAATCAGGTCTATGTCTACTGTACAGACAGACACACAACAACAGATCAGGTCTATGTCTACTGTACAGACACACAACAACAAGATCAGGTCTATGTCTACTGTACAGACAGACACACAACAACAGATCAGGTCTATGTCTACTGTCAGACAGACACACAACAACAAGATCAGATCTTGTCTACTGTACAGACAGACACACAACAAGATCAGGTCTATGTCTACTGTACAGACAGACACACACAACAAGATCAGGTCTATGTCTACTGTACAGACAGACACACAACAAGATCAGATCTATGTCTACTGTGCAGACAGACACACAACAACAAGATCAGGTCTATGTCTACTGTACAGACAGACACACAACAAGATCAGGTCTATGTCTACTGTACAGACAGACACACAACAACAAGATCAGGTCTATGTCTACTGTACAGACAGACACACAACAACAAGATCAGATCTATGTCTACTGTACAGACAGACACACAACAAGATCAGGTCTTATGTCTACTGTACAGACAGACACACAACAAGATCAGATCTATGTCTACCGTACAGACAGACACACAACAAGATCAGATCTATGTCTACTGTACAGACAACACACAACCAAATCTCTATGTCTACTGTACAGACAGACACACAACAATATCAGGTCTATGTCTACTGTACAGACAGACACACAACAATATCAGGTCTATGTCTACTGTACAGACAGACAACAATATCAGGTCTATGTCTACTGTACAGACAGACACCAAATCGGTCTATGTCTACTGTACAGACAGACACAACAATATCAGGTCTATGTCTACTGTACAGACAGACACACAACAAGATCAGTCTATGTCTACTGTACAGACAGACACACAACAAAGATCAGGTCTATGTCTACTGTACAGACAGACACACAACAAGATCAGATCTATGTCTACGTGTACAGACAGACACACAACAACAAGATCAGGTCTACGTGTCTACTGTACAGACAGACACACAACAACAAGATCAGGTCTATGTCTACTGTACAGACAGACACACAACAACAAGATCAGGTCTATGTCTACTGTACAGACAGACACACAACAAGATCAGATCTATGTCTACTGTACAGACAGACACACAACAACAAGATCAGATCTATGTCTACTGTACAGACAGACACACAACAAAGATCAGATCTATGTCTACTGTACAGACAGACACACAACAAGATCAGTCTATGTCTACTGTACAGACAGACACACAACAACAAGATCAGGTCTATGTCTACTGTACAGACAGACACACAACAACAAGATCAGGTCTATGTCTACTGTACAGACAGACACACAACAACAAGATCAGGTCTATGTCTACTGTACAGACAGACACACAACAACAAGATCAGGTCTATGTCTACTGTACAGACAGACACACAACAACAAGATCAGGTCTATGTCTACTGTACAGACAGACACACAACAACAAGATCAGGTCTATGTCTACTGTACAGACAGACACACAACAAGATCAGGTCTATGTCTACTGTACAGACAGACACACAACAAGATCAGGTCTATGTCTACTGTACAGACAGACACACAACAAGATCAGGTCTATGTCTACTGTACAGACAGACACACAACAACAAGATCAGGTCTATGTCTACTCACAGACAGACACACAACAAGATCAGGTCTATGTCTACTGTACAGACAGACACACAACAAGATCAGGTCTATGTCTACTGTACAGACAGACACACAACAAGATCGGTCTATGTCTACTGTACAGACAGACACACAACAAGATCAGGTCTATGTCTACTGTACAGACAGACACACAACAAGATCAGGTCTATGTCTACTGTACAGACAGACACACAACAACAAGATCAGGTCTATGTCTACTGTACAGACAGACACACAACAACAAGATCAGGTCTATGTCTACTGTACAGACAGACACACAACAAGATCAGGTCTATGTCTACTGTACAGACAGACACACAACAAGATCAGATCTATGTCTACTGTACAGACAGACACACAACAACAAGATCAGGTCTATGTCTGACTGTACGGACAGACACACAACAACAAGAGATCAGGTCTATGTCTACTGTACAGACAGACACACAACAACGATCAGGTCTATGTCTACTGTACAGACAGACACACAACAAGATCAGGTCTATGTCTACGTACAGACAGACACACAACAAGATCAGGTCTATGTCTACTGTACAGACAGACACACAACAAGATCAGATCTATGTCTACTGTACAGACAGACACACAACAATATCAGGTCTATGTCTACTGGACAGACAGACACACAACAACAAGATCAGGTCTATGTCTACTGTACAGACAGACACACAACAACAAGATCAGGTCTATGTCTACTGTACAGACAGACACACAACAAGATCAGGTCTATGTCTACTGTACAGACAGACACACAACAACAAGATCGGTCTATGTCTACTGTGGCCAGACAGACAGACACACAACAAGATCAGGTCTATGTCTGCACTGTACAGACAGACACACAACAACAAGATCAGGTCTATGTCTACTGTACAGACAGACACACAACAAGATCAGGTCTATGTCTACTGTACAGACAAGACACACAACGGGATCAGGTCTAAGTCTACGTACAGACAGACACACAACAACAAGATCAGGTCTGTGTCTACTGTACAGACAGACACACAACAAGATCAGGTCTATGTCTACTGTACAGACAGACACACAACAACAAGATCAGGTCTATGTCTACTGTACAGACAGACACACAACAAGATCAGGTCTATGTCTACTGTACAGACAGACAGACACACAACAACAAGATCAGGTCTATGTCTACTGTACAGACAGACACACAACAACAAGATCGGTCTATGTCTACTGTACAGACAGACACACAACAACAAGATCAGGTCTATGTCTACTGTACAGACAGACACACAACAAGATCAGGTCTATGTCTACTGTACAGACAGACACACAACAACAAGATCAGGTCTATGTCTACTGTACAGACAGACACACAACAACAAGATCAGGTCTATGTCTACTGTACAGACAGACACACAACAAGATCAGGTCTATGTCTACTGTACAGACAGACACACAACAAGATCAGATCTATGTCTACTGTACAGACAGACACACAACAACAAGATCAGGTCTATGTCTACTGTACAGACAGACAGACACACAACAAGATCAGGTCTATGTCTACTGTACAGACAGACAGACACACAACAACAATATCAGGTCTATGTCTACTGTACAGACAGACACACAACAATATCAGGTCTATGTCTACTGTACAGACAGACACACAACAAGATCAGGTCTATGTCTACTGTACAGACAGACACACAACAACAAGATCAGGTCTATGTCTACTGTACAGACAGACACACAACAAGATCAGGTCTATGTCTACTGTACAGACAGACACACAACAAGATCAGGTCTATGTCTACTGTACAGACAGACACACAACAACAAGATCAGGTCTATGTCTACTGTACAGACAGACACACAACAACAAGATCAGGTCTATGCTCTACTGTACAGACAGACAGACACACAACAACAAGATCAGGTCTATGTCTACTGTACAGACAGACACACAACAACAAGATCAGGTCTATGTCTACTGTACAGACAGACACACAACAAGATCAGGTCTATGTCTACTGTACAGACAGACACACAACAACAAGATCAGGTCTATGTCTACTGTACAGACAGACACACAACAACAAGATCAGGTCTATGTCTACTGTACAGACAGACACACAACAAGATCAGGTCTATGTCTACTGTACAGACAGACACAACAATATCAGGTCTATGTCTACTGTACAGACAGACACACAACAAGATCAGGTCTATGTCTACTGTACAGACAGACACACAACAAGATCAGATCTATGTCTACTGTACAGACAGACACACAACAACAAGATCAGGTCTATGTCTACTGTACAGACAGACACACAACAACAAGATCAGGTCTATGTCTACTGTACAGACAGACACACAACAAGATCAGGTCTATGTCTACTGTACAGACAGACACACAACAACAAGATCAGGTCTATGTCTACTGTACAGACAGACACACAACAACAAGATCAGGTCTGTGTCTACTGTACAGACAGACACACAACAACAAGATCAGGTCTATGTCTACTGTACAGACAGACACACAACAACAAGATCAGGTCTATGTCTACTGTACAGACAGACACACAACAAGATCAGGTCTATGTCTACTGTACAGACAGACACACAACAAGATCAGATCTATGTCTACTGTACAGACAGACACACAACAACAAGATCAGGTCTATGTCTACTGTACAGACAGACAGACACACAACAAGATCAGGTCTATGTCTACTGTACAGACAGACAGACACACAACAACAATATCAGGTCTATGTCTACTGTACAGACAGACACACAACAACAAGATCAGGTCTATGTCTACTGTACAGACAGACACACAACAACAAGATCAGGTCTATGTCTACTGTACAGACAGACACACAACAAGATCAGGTCTATGTCTACTGTACAGACAGACACACAACAAGATCAGGTCTATGTCTACTGTACAGACAGACACACAACAACAAGATCAGGTCTATGTCTACTGTACAGACAGACACACAACAACAAGATCAGGTCTATGTCTACTGTACAGACAGACACACAACAACAAGATCAGGTCTATGTCTACTGTACAGACAGACACACAACAACAAGATCAGGTCTATGTCTACTGTACAGACAGACACACAACAAGATCAGGTCTATGTCTACTGTACAGACAGACACACAACAACAAGATCAGGTCTATGTCTACTGTACAGACAGACACACAACAAGATCAGGTCTATGTCTACTGTACAGACAGACACACAACAAGATCAGATCTATGTCTACTGTACAGACAGACAGACAACAAAGATCAGGTCTATGTCTACTGTACAGACAGACAGACAACAAGATCAGGTCTATGTCTACTGTACAGACAGACAGACAACAAGATCAGGTCTATGTCTACTGTACAGACAGACACACAACAACAAGATCAGATCTGTCTACTGTACAGACAGACACACAACAAGATCAGGTCTATGTCTACTGTACAGACAGACACACAACAATATCAGGTCTATGTCTACTGTACAGACAGACACACAACAACAAGATCAGATCTATGTCTACTGTACAGACAGACACACAACAATATCAGGTCTATGTCTACTGTACAGACAGACACACAACAAGATCAGGTCTATGTCTACTGTACAGACAGACACACAACAAGATCAGATCTATGTCTACTGTACAGACAGACACACAACAACAAGATCAGGTCTATGTCTACTGTACAGACAGACACACAACAACAAGATCAGGTCTATGTCTACTGTACAGACAGACACACAACAACAAGATCAGGTCTATGTCTACTGTACAGACAGACACACAACAACAAGATCAGGTCTATGTCTACTGTACAGACAGACACACAACAAGATCAGGTCTATGTCTACTGTACAGACAGACACACAACAAGATCAGATCTATGTCTACTGTACAGACAGACACACAACAAGATCAGATCTATGTCTACTGTACAGACAGACACACAACAAGATCAGATCTATGTCTACTGTACAGACAGACACACAACAAGATCAGGTCTATGTCTACTGTACAGACAGACACACAACAAGATCAGGTCTATGTCTACTGTACAGACAGACACACAACAACAAGATCAGGTCTATGTCTACTGTACAGACAGACACACAACAAGATCAGGTCTATGTCTACTGTACAGACAGACACACAACAAGATCAGGTCTATGTCTACTGTACAGACAGACAGACAACAACAAGATCAGGTCTATATCTACTGTACAGACAGACACACAACAAGATCAGGTCTATGTCTACTGTACAGACAGACACACAACAACAAGATCAGGTCTATGTCTACTGTACAGACAGACACACAACAACAAGATCAGGTCTATGTCTACTGTACAGACAGACACACAACAACAAGATCAGGTCTATGTCTACTGTACAGACAGACACACAACAAGATCAGGTCTATGTCTACTGTACAGACAGACACACAACAAGATCAGGTCTATGTCTACTGTACAGACAGACACACAACAATATCAGGTCTATGTCTACTGTACAGACAGACACACAACAACAAGATCAGGTCTATGTCTACTGTACAGACAGACACACAACAACAAGATCAGGTCTATGTCTACTGTACAGACAAACAACCACAACTTCAGGAGGGTGATGGAGAAATAGAAAGAGAGAAGAGAGAACACAGAGGAGAGAGAGAGGAGCGAGACCGAGGGGAGAGAGAGAGAACAGAGAGAATGAGAGATGGGAGAGAAAACAGACAGATAGAGAGGGAGAGCGAGGGGAGAGAAAGAGGAGAGATAGGATGCATCAGATTCATGACTGACCTGCCGGCAGTTCCAAAGCTGGGGTCATAGAAACTGATGCCGTGTTTCCTGGAGCAGCATAGATCCAGGAGGAAGTTGTGAACCAGTTTCCTCCACGACCATCTTCCCTGCTTCCTCTGCATTCTCTGCCATCTGAAGAAATGGACACTCAGTGATGATTGTGAGTGAGAATAATAATAATGCTTATATTTGTCCTCGTACAAGTGTGTAACGGAAATGTGTTTCATGCATATCCCGATGCCCCCCGAGACACCCCCAGGGAGTGGAGAGTCACGGCCAGGGTCACCGTTGTCCAGCGCCCCTGGAGCGATTAGGGTTAAGTGCCTTGCTCGAGGGCACAGCAACAGATTTTTCATCTTGTCGGCCCGGGATTCAAACCAGTGACCTTTCGGTTACTGGCCCAAAGCTCTGAGAGAGAGAGATAAAGAGAGAGGGAGATAGAGAGAGAGAGGGGGAGATAAAGAGAGGGGGAGATAGCGAGAGAGAGGGGGAGATAGCGAGAGAGATGGGGGGGAGATAGCGAGAGAGAGGGGGAGATAGAGAGAGAGGGGAGAGAATAGCAGAGAGGGGGAGATAGCAGAGAGAGGGGAGATAGCGAGAGAGAGGGGAGATAGCGAGAGAGGGGGGAGATAGCGAGAGAGGGGGAGATAGCGAGAGGGGGGAGATAGCGAGAGGGGGAGATAGCGAGAGGGGGGAGATAGCGAGAGGGGAGATAGCGAGAGAGGGGGAGATAGCGAGAGAGGGGGAGATAAGCGAGAGAGGGGGAGATAGCGAGAGAGGGGGAGATAAAGAGAGGGGGAGATAAAGAGAGGGGGGGAGATAAAGAGAGGGGGAGATAAAGAGAGGGGAGATAAAGAGAGGGGGGGAGATAAAGAGAGGGGGAGATAAAGAGAGGGGGAGATAAAGAGAGAGAACTAGGGGACAGATCCATTACCTTGCTGTCGTCTGTGCTTGCATCCACAATGCCATTCCACCTGTAGAGAGATGCAATCTGGGCCAGGAGAGATGGGGTGAAGAATCGCACTTTCTGGGTCTTACTGATAGCCTGTCGCTGGACCACCTACAGCAGAGGAAACACATCCCTGTCACCCATAATCCCTCTCCGGCGCGCCAGGTCACCAGGCCGCTCATTATGACGCTTACCTGTCACTATCGTTAGCACACCAGCGCCTCATCAGCCTCACCTGGACTCCATAACCTGCCTGATTACCTTCCCTAAATCTGTCACTCCCTTTGGTTCTTCCTGTCTGATTACCTTCCCTAAATCTGTCACTCCCTTTGGTTCTTCCTGTCTGATTACCTTCCCTAAATCTGTCACTCCCTTTGGTTCTTCCTGTCTGATTACCTTCCCTAAATCTGTCACTCCCTTTGGTTCTTCCTGTCTGATTACCTTCCCTAAATCTGTCACTCCCCTTTGGTTCTTCCTGTCTGATTACCTTCCCTAAATCTGTCACTCCCCTTTGGTTCTTCCTGTCTGATTACCTTCCCTAAATCTGTCACTCCCTTTGGTTCTTCCCTGTCTGATTACCTTCCCTAAATCTGTCACTCCCTTTGGTTCTTCCTGTCTGATTACCTTCCCTAAATCTGTCACTCCCTTTGGTTCTTCCTGTCTGATTACCTTCCCAAAATCTGTCACTCCCTTTGGTTCTTCCTGTCTGATTACCTTCCCAAAATCTGTCACTCCCTTTGGTTCTTCCTGTCTGATTACCTTCCCTAAATCTGTCACTCCCTTTGGTTCTTCCTGTCTGATTACCTTCCCTAAATCTGTCACTCCCTTTGGTTCTTCCTGTCTGATTACCTTCCCTAAATCTGTCACTCCCTTTGGTTCTTCCTACCTGATTACCTTCCCTAAATCTGTCACTCCCTTTGGTTCTTCCTACCTGATTACCTTCCCTAAATCTGTCACTCCCTTTGGTTCTTCCTACCTGATTACCTTCCCTAAATCTGTCACTCCCTTTGGTTCTTCCTACCTGATTACCTTCCCTAAATCTGTCACTCCCTTTGGTTCTTCCTGTCTGATTACCTTCCCTAAATCTGTCACTCCCTTTGGTTCTTCCTACCTGATTACCTTCCCTAAATCTGTCACTCCCTTTGGTTCTTCCTGTCCTGATTACCTTCCCTAAATCTGTCACTCCCTTTGGTTCTTCCTACCTGATTACCTTCCCCTAAATCTGTCACTCCCTTTGGTTCTTCCTACCTGATTACCTTCCCTAAATCTGTCACTCCCTTTGGTTCTTCCTACCTGATTACCTTCCCTAAATCTGTCACTCCCTTTGGTTCTTCCTGTCTGATTACCTTCCCTAAATCTGTCACTCCCTTTGGTTCTTCCATGTCTGATTACCTTCCCTAAATCTGTCACTCCCTTTGGTTCTTCCTACCTGATTACCTTCCCTAAATCTGTACTCCCTTTGGTTCTTCCTACCTGATTACCTTCCCTAAATCTGTCACTCCCTTTGGTTCTTCCTACCTGATTACCTTCCTAAATCTGTCACTCCCCTTTGGTTCTTCCTACCTGATTACCTTCCCTAAATCTGTCACTCCCCTTTGGTTCTTCCTACCTGATTACCTTCCTAAATCTGTCACTCCCTTTGGTTCTTCCTGTCTGATTACCTTCCCTAAATCTGTCACTCCCTTTGGTTCTTCCTGTCTGATTACCTTCCCCTAAATCTGTCACTCCCTTTGGTTCTTCCTGTCTGATTACCTTCCCCTAAATCTGTCACTCCCTTTGGTTCTTCCTGTCTGATTACCTTCCTAAATCTGTCACTCCCTTTGGTTCTTCCTGTCTGATTACCTTCCCCTAAATCTGTCACTCCCTTTGGTTCTTCCTGTCTGATTACCTTCCTAAATCTGTCACTCCCTTTGGTTCTTCCTACCTGATTACCTTCCCTAAATCTGTCACTCCCTTTGGTTCTTCCTACCTGATTACCTTCCCTAAACTCTGTCACTCCCTTTGGTTCTTCCTACCTGATTACCTTCCTCAAATCTGTCACTCCCTTTGGTTCTTCCTACCTGATTACCTTCCCTAAATCTGTCACTCCCTTTGGTTCTTCCCTACCTGATTACCTTCCATAAATCTGTCACTCCCTTTGGTTCTTCCTACCTGATTACCTTCCCTCAAATCTGTCACTCCCTTTGGTTCTTCCTACCTGATTACCTTCCCTAAATCTGTCACTCCCTTTGGTTCTTCCCTACCTGATTACCTTCCCTAAATCTGTCACTCCCTTTGGTTCTTCCTGTCTGAATTACCTTCCCTAAATCTGTCACTCCCTTTGGTTCTTCCTACCTGATTACCTTCCCTAAATCTGTCACTCCCTTTGGTTCTTCCTACCTGATTACCTTCCCTAAATCTGTCACTCCCTTTGGTTCTTCCTACCTGATTACCTTCCCTAAATCTGTCACTCCCCTTTGGTTCTTCCTACCTGATTACCTTCCCTAAATCTGTCACTCCCTTTTCTGGTTCTTCCTGTCTGATTACCTTCCCTAAATCTGTCACTCCCTTTGGTTCTTCCTACCTGATTACCTTCCCTAAATCTGTCACTCCCTTGCTGGTTCTTCCTGCCTGATTACCTTCCCTAAATCTGTCACTCCCTTTGGTTCTTCCTGTCTGATTACCTTCCCTAAATCTGTTCACTCCCTTTGGTTCTTCATACCTGATTACCTTCCCAAATCTGTCACTCCCTTTGGTTCTTCCTACCCGATTGTACCTTCCCTAAATCTGTCACTCCCTTTGGTACTTCCTGTCTGATTACCTTCCCTAAATCTGTCACTCCCTTTGGTTCTTCCTACCTGATTACCTTCCCTAAATCTGTCACTCCCTTTGGTTCTTCCTACATGATTACCTTCCTAAATCTGTCACTCCCTTTGGTTCTTCCTACCTGATTACCTTCCATAAATCTGTCACTCCCTTTTTGGTTCTTCCTACCTGATTACCTTCCCTAAATCTGTCACTCCCTTTGGTTCTTCCTACACGATTACCTTCCCTAAATCTGTCACTCCCTTTGGTTCTTCCTACCTGATTACCTTCCCTAAATCTGTCACTCCCTTTGGTTCTTCCTACCTGATTACCTTCCCTAAATCTGTCACTCCCTTTGGTTCTTCCTACCTGATTACCTTCCCTAAATCTGTCACTCCCTTTGGTTCTTCCTACCTGATTACCTTCCCTAAATCTGTCACTCCCTTTGGTTCTTCCTACCTGATTACCTTCCCTAAATCTGTCACTCCCCTTTGGTTCTTCCTGTCTGATTACCTTCCCTAAATCTCGTCACTCCCTTTTGGTTCTTCCTGTCTGATTACCTTCCCTAAATCTGTCACTCCCTTTGGTTCTTCCTGTCTGATTACCTTCCCTAAATCTGTCACTCCCTTTGGTTCTTCCTGTCTGGTTACCCTTCCCTAAATCTGTCACTCCCTTGGTTCTTCCTGTCTGATTACCTTCCCTAAATCTTCCTCCCTTTGGTTCTTCCTTCTACCTTCCCCTATCTGTCACTCCCTTTGAGTTCTTCCTGTCTATTCCTTCCTTAAATCTTCACTTTTGGTTCTTCTCCTATTCCTTCCCCTCAATCTTCACTCCCTTTGTTCTTCCTGTCTGATTACCTTCCCTAACTCTTCACTCCCTTTGGTTCTTTCCTGTCTGATTACCTTCCCTAAATCTGTCACTCCTTTGGTTCTTCCTATCTGATTACCTTCCCTAAATCTGTCACTCCTTTTGGTTCTTCGTCTGATTACCTTCCCTAAATCTGTCCTCCCTTTGGTTCTTCCTTCTATTACCTTCCTAAATCATTCTACTCCCTTTGGTTCTTCCTACCTATTACCTTCCCTTCTCCTCCCTTTGGTTCTTCCTGTCTCCTTCCCTAAATCTATCACTCCCTTGGTTCTTCCTGTCTATTCCTTTACGTCTGTCACTCCCTTTGTTTCTTCCTACTGATTACCTTCCCTAAATCTCCCCTCCCTTTGAAGTTCTTCCTACCTGATTACCTTCCCTAAATCTGTCACTCCCTTTGTTCTTCCTGTCTGATTACCTTCCCCTAAATCTTCTCTTTGGTTCTTCCTTCTATTCTTTCAATCTTCACTCCCTTTTGGTTCTTCCTGTCTCATTACCTTCCCCTAAATCTGTATCACTCCCTTTGGTTCTTCCTGTCTGATTACCTTCCCTAAATCTGTCCTCCCCTTTGGTTCTTCCTGTCTGATTACCTTCCCTAAATCTGTCACTCCCTTTGGTTCTTCCTGTCTATTACCTTCCCTAAATCTATCTCCCTTTGGTTCTTCCTGTCTGAGTTACCTTCCCTAAATCTGTCACTCCCTTTGGTTCTTTCCTGATTACCTTCCCTAAATCTGCCTCCCTTTGGTTCTTCCTACTATTACCTTCCCTAAATCTCTTTTGGTTCTTCCCTACCTGATTACCTTCCTAAATCATTGTCACTCCCTTTGGTTCTTCCTGTCTGATTACCTTCCCTAAATCTGTCACTCTTTGGTTCTTCCTACCTATTCCTTCCCTCAATCTCTCCTTTGGTTCTTTCCTACCTGATTACCTTCCCCTAAATCTGTCACTCCCTTTGGTTCTTCCTACCTATTACCTTCCCCTACAATCTGCTCTCCCTCCCTTTGGTTCTTCCTGTCTATTACCTTCCCTAAATCTTCCTCCCTTTGGACCTTCCTGTCTGATTACCTTCCCTAATATCTTCTCCCTTTGGTTCTTCCTACCTGATTACCTTCCTAAATCTGTCACTCCCTTTGGTTCTTCCTACATTACCTTCCCTAAATCTGTCCTCCCTTTGGTTCTTCCTACCTCAATTTACCTTCCCTAAATCTATTCACTCCCTTTGGTTCTTCCTACCTATTTTCCCTAAATCTTCTCCCTTTGGTTCTTCATTCTGATTACCTTCCTAAATCTGTCACTCCCTTTGAGTTCTTCCTACCCAAATTACCTTCCCTAAATCTGTCCCTCTCCTTTGGTTCTTCCTACTATTACCTTCCCTAAATCTGTCACTCCCCTTTGGTTCTTCATAACGTTACCTTCCTATCTTCTCTCCTTTAAGTTCTTCCCTACCTGAATTACCTTCCCTAAATCTATCACTCCCTTTGGGATTTCTTCCATAATCTCCCATTCACCTTCCCTCAAATCTATCACTCCCTTTGGTTCTTCCCTGTCTGATTACCTTCCCTAAATCTGTCTCCCTTTGGTTCTTCCTGTCTATTACCTTCCCTAAATCTTCCTCCCTTTGGTTCTTCACCAATCTGATTACCTTCCCTAAATCTTCCTCCCTTTTGGTTCTTCCTTCTATTACCTTCCCCTAAATCTGTCTCTCCTTTTGTTTCTTCCTGTCTGATTACTCCCTAAATCTATCACTCCCTTTGGTTCTTCCTGTCTGATTACCTTCCCCTAAATCCTGTCACTCCCTTTGTTTCTTCCTGTCTGATTACCTTCCCTAAATCTGTCACTCCCTTTGGTTCTTCCTACCTGATTACATTCCCTAAATCTATCACTCCTTTGGTTCTTCCTACCTGATTACCTTCCCTAAATCTGTCACTCCCCTTTGGTTCTTCCTGTCAGATTCCTTCACAATCTGTCTGCTCCTTTGGTTCTTCTGTCTGATTACTTCCCCGTCTGTCACTCCTTTGGTTTCTTCCTGTCTGATTACCTTCCCTAAATCATTCACTCCCTTTGGTTCTCCATCTTTGATTACCTTCCCTAAATCTGTCACTCCTTTGGTTCTTCCTGTCTGATTCCTTCCTAAATCTGTCACTCTGTTCCTGTCTGATACTTCCTAAATCTCTCTCACAATATACACTTTGGTTGGCTTACACCTGGTTACCTTCCCCACTGTAATCCTGTCACTCTCCCACTTTGGTTCTGTGTCAACTTCCCTGCCTGATTACCTTCCCCTAAATCTGTCACTCTTTGGTTCTTCCTACCTGATTACCAGCACACACCTGCTGCATGTCTGTAAATCACACAACGCCACACTTTTTTTTTTTGGTTTTGTGCTGCCTTTTATGTCCCACAGAATTGCCTTCCCTAAGTCTGGAAATCACCTCTGTGTAGCCCAACCACATGCTCCACGCTTTGGTTCTACTGCTGCCAGCGCTTCGGCGCTACACCTACCTGATTACCTTCCTAAATCTATCCCTCCCTTTGGTTCTTCCTACCTGATTACCTTCCTAAATCTTCACTCCTTTGGTTCTTCCTACCTGATTACCTTCCCTAAATCTGTGTCACTCCCTTTGGTTCTTCCTACCTGATTACCTTCCTAAAATCTGTCACTCCCTTTGGTTCTTCTGTCTGATTACCTTCCCTAAATCTTCACTTTGGTTCTTTTACACCTGATTACCTTCCCTAAATCTGTCACTCCCTTTGGTTCTTCCTACCTAATTACCTTCCTAAATCTGTCACTCCCTTTGGTTCTTCCCCACCAACCTGATTACCTTCCTAAATCTGTCACTCCCTTTGGTTCTTCCTTTTCAGATTATTTCCACTAAATCTGTCACTCCTTTGGTTCTTCCTACCTGATTACCTTCCCTAAATCTGTCACTCCTTTGGTCTTCCTGTCTGATTACCTTCCCTAAATCTGTCACTCCTTTGGTTCTTCCTACCTAGTTTACCTTCCTAAATCTGTCACTCCTTTGGTTCTTCCTACATGATTACCTTCCCTAAATCTGTCACTCCCTTTGGTTCTTCCTACCTAGTTACCTTCCCCGTCTCTCTGTCACTCCCTTTGGTTCTTCCTACCTGATTACCTTCCCTAAATTGTCACTCCCTTTGGTTCTTCCTACATGATTACCTTCCCTAACGTCTGTGTCACTCCCTTTGGTTCTTCCCTGCCTGATTGCCTTTTTAATCAACCACTCCTTTGATTCTTCCTACCTGGGTGCCTTCCTAAATCCTGCTCACTCCTTTGGTTCTTCCTACCTGATTACCTTCCCTAAATCTGTCACTCCTTTGGTTCTTCCTACCTGATTACCTTCCCTAAATCTGTCACTCCCTTTGGTTCTTCCTACCTGATTACCTTCCTAATTCTGCATCACTCCCTTTAACTGTTACTGTACCGATTACCTTCCCCTAAATCTGTCACTCCCTTTGGTTCTTCCTGTCTGGGGTGAATTACACCTTCCACACTAAAATCTGTCACTCCCTTTGGACTCTTCCATGCGAGTTACCTTCCCTAAATCTGTGTCACTCCTTGGTTTTCTGTCTGATTACACTTCCCTAAATCTGTCACTCCCTTTGTTTCTTCCTGTCTTATTACCTTTCCCTAAATCTCTCACTCCCTTTGGTTCTTCCTAATCTGATTACCTTCCCTAAATCTGTCACTCCCTTTGGTTCTTCCTGTCTGATTACCTTTCCCTCGCAAATCTGTCACTCCCTTTGGTTCTTCCCTGTCTGATTACCTTCCTAAATCTAGTCACACTTCCTTTGGTTTCTTCCTGTCTGATTACCTTCCCAGTAAATCTGTCACTCCCTTTGGTTCTTCCTGCTCTGATTACCTTCCCTAAATCTGTCACTCCCTTTGAGTTCTTCCTGTCTGATTACCTTTCCCTAAATCTGTCACTCCCTTTGGTTCTTCCTGTCTGATTACCTTCCCTAGAATCTGTCACTCCTTTTGGTTCTTCCTGTCTGATTACCTTCCCTAAATCTGTCACTCCCTTTGGATTTCTTCACCTGTCTGATTACCTTCCCTAAATCTGTCACTCCCTTTGGTTCCTTTCCTTCTGATTACCTTCCCTTAAATCTATCACTCCCCTTTTTGAGTTCTTCCTATCTTGATTACCTTCCCCTTTAAATCTATCACTCCCTTTGTTTCTTCCTGTCTGATTACCTTCCCTAAATCTGTCACTCCTTTGGTTCTTCCTACCTGATTACCTTCCCTAAATCTGTCCTCCCTTTTTGTTCTTCCTACCTGATTACCTTCCCTAAATCTGTCACTCCCTTTGGTTCTTCCTACCTGATTACCTTCCCGTAAATCTGTCACTCCCTTTTGTTCTTCCCTGTCAGAATTACCTTCCCTTAAATCTGTCACTCCTTTGGTTCATTTCCTGCCTGATTACCTTCCTAAATTCTGTTGGCTCCCTTTGGTTCTTCCTTTACCTGATTACCTTCCTAAATCTGTCACTCCCTTTGGTTCTTCCTACCTGATTACCTTCCTAAATCTGTCCATCACTCCCTTTGGTTCTTCCCCTGTCTGATTACCTTCCCTAAATTCTGTTTCGCTCCCTTTTGTTCTTCCTCACCTGATTACCTTCCCTAAATCTGTCACTCCTTGGGTTCTTCCTACCTGATTACCTTCCTTAAATCTGTCCAACTCCCTTTGGTTCTTCCTACCTGATTACCTTCCCTAAATCTGTCACTCCCTTTGGTTCTTCCTACCTGATTACCTTCCCTAAATCTGTCACTCCCTTTGGTTCTTCCTGTCTGATTACCTTCCCTAAATCTGTTTTCACTCCCTTTGGTTCTTCCTACCTGATTACCTTCCCTTAAATCTGTCACACTCCCTTTTGGTTCTTCCTACCTGATTACCTTCCCCTAAATCTGTCACTCCCTTTTTGGTTCTTCCCTACCTGATTACCTTCCCCTAAATCTGTCACTCCCCTTTGGTTCTTCCTGTCTGATTACCTTCCCCCTAAATCTGCTCACTCCCCTTTGGTTCTTCCTGTCTGATTACCTTCCCCTAAAATCTGTCACTCCCTTTGTTTCTTCCTGTCTGATTACCTTCCTTAAATCTGTCACTCCCTTTGGTTCTTCCTGTCTGATTACCTTCCCTAAATCTGTCACTCCCTTTGGTTCTTCCTGTCTGATTACCTTCCCTAAATCTGTCACTCCCTTTGGTTCTTCCTGTCTGATTACCTTCCTAAATCTGTCACTCCCTTTGGTTCTTCCTGTCTAATTACCTTCCCCTAAATCTGTCACTCCCCTTTGGTTCTTCCTGTCTGATTACCTTCCCTAAATCTGTCACTCCCTTTGGTTCTTCCCTGTCTGATTACCTTCCCTAAATCTGTCACTCCCTTTTTGGTTCTTCCTGTCTGATTACCTTCCCTAAATCTGTCACTCCCCTTTGGTTCTTCCTGTCTGATTACCTTCCCTAAATCTGTCACTCCCTTTGGTTCTTCCTGTCTGATTACCTTCCCTAAATCTGTCACTCCCCTTTGGTTCTTCCTGTCTGATTACCTTCCCTAAATCTGTCACTCCCTTTGGTTCTTCCTGTCTGATTACCTTCCCTAAATCTGTCACTCCCTTTGGTTCTTCCTACCTGATTACCTTCCCTAAATCTGTCACTCCCTTTGGTTCTTCCTACCTGATTACCTTCCCTAAATCTGTCACTCCCTTTGGTTCTTCCTGTCTGATTACCTTCCCTAAATCTGTCACTCCCTTTTGGTTCTTCCTGTCTGATTACCTTCCCCTAAATCTGTCACTCCCTTTGGTTCTTCCTGTCTGATTACCTTCCCTAAATCTGTCACTCCCTTTGGTTCTTCCTGTCTGATTACCTTCCCCTAAATCTGTCACTCCCTTTGGTTCTTCCTGTCTGATTACCTTCCCCTAAATCTGTCACTCCCTTTGGTTCTTCCCTGTCTGATTACCTTCCCTAAATCTGTCACTCCCTTTGGTTCTTCCTACCTGATTACCTTCCCAAATCTGTCACTCCCTTTTGGTTCTTCCTACCTGACATTACCTTCCCTAAATCTGTCACTCCCCTTTGGTTCTTCCTACTGATTACCTTCCCTAAATCTGTCACTCCCTTTGGTTCTTCCTGTCTGATTACCTTCCCTAAATCTGTCACTCCCTTTGGTTCTTCCTACCTGATTACCTTCCATAAATCTGTCACTCCCTTTGGTTCTTCCTACCTGATTACCTTCCCTAAATCTGTCACTCCCCTTTGGTTCTTCCTACCTGATTACCTTCCCTAAATCTGTCACTCCCTTTGGTTCTTCCTGTCTGATTACCTTCCCTAAATCTGTCACTCCCCTTTGGTTCTTCCTGTCTGATTACCTTCCCTAAATCTGTCACTCCCTTTGGTTCTTCCTGTCTGATTACCTTCCCTAAATCTGTCACTCCCTTTGGTTCTTCCTACCTGATTACCTTCCCTAAATCTGTCACTCCCTTTGGTTCTTCCTGTCTGATTACCTTCCCTAAATCTGTCACTCCCTTTGGTTCTTCCTGTCTGATTACCTTCCCTAAATCTGTCACTCCCTTTGGTTCTTCCTGTCCGATTACCTTCCCTAAATCTGTCACTCCCTTTGGTTCTTCCTGTCTGATTACCTTCCCTAAATCTGTCACTCCCCTTTGGTTCTTCCTGTCCGATTACCTTCCTAAATCTGTCACTCCCTTTGGTTCTTCCTACCTGATTATCTTCCCTAAATCTGTCACTCCCTTTGGTTTCTTCCTGTCTGATTACCTTCCCTAAATCTGTCACTCCCATTTGGTTCTTCCTGTCTGATTACCTTCCCTAAATCTGTCACTCCCCTTTGGTTCTTCCTGTCTGATTACCTTCCCTAAATCTGTCACTCCCTTTGGTTCTTCCTACCTGATTACCTTCCCTAAATCTGTCACTCCCCTTTGGTTCTTCCTACCTGATTACCTTCCCTAAATCTGTCACTCCCTTTTGGTTCTTCCTACCTGATTACCTTCCCTAAATCTGCTTCACTCCCTTTGGTTCTTCTTCCTACCTGATTACCTTCCCCTAAATCTGTCACTCCCTTTGGTTCTTCCTACCTGATTACCTTCCCTAAATCTGTCACTCCCCTTTTGGTTCTTCCTACCTGATTACCTTCCCTAAATCTGTCACTCCCTTTGGTTCTTCCTACCTGATTACCTTCCCTAAATCTGTCACTCCCTTTGGTTCTTCCTGTCTGATTACCTTCCCTAAATCTGTCACTCCCTTTGGTTCTTCCTGTCTGATTACCTTCCCTAAATCTGTCACTCCCTTTGGTTCTTCCTGTCTGATTACCTTCCCTAAATCTGTCACTCCCTTTGGTTCTTCCTGTCTGATTACCTTCCTAAATCTGTCACTCCCCTTTGGTTCTTCCTGTCTGATTACCTTCCCTAAATCTGTCACTCCCTTTGGTTCTTCCTGTCTGATTACCTTCCCTAAATCTGTCACTCCCTTTGGTTCTTCCTGTCTGATTACCTTCCCTAAATCTGTCACTCCCTTTGGTTCTTCCTACCTGATTACCTTCCCTAAATCTGTCACTCCCCTTTGGTTCTTCCTACCTGATTACCTTCCCTAAATCTGTCACTCCCTTTGGTTCTTCCTGTCTGATTACCTTCCCTAAATCTGTCACTCCCTTTGGTTCTTCCTGCCTGATTACCTTCCCTAAATCTGTCACTCCCTTTGGTTCTTCCTGCCGATTACCTTCCCTAAATCTGTGCTCACTCCCTTTGGTTCTTCCTGTCTGATTACCTTCCCTAAATCTGTCACTCCCTTTTGGATTCTTCCTGCCTGATTACCTTCCCTAAATCTGTCACTCCCTTTGGTTCTTCCTGTCTGATTACCTTCCTTAAATCTGTCACTCCCTTTGGTTCTTCCTACCTGATTACCTTCCCTAAATCTGTCACTCCCTTTGGTTCTTCCTACCCTGATTACCTTCCCTAAATCTGTCACTCCCTTTGGTTCTTCCTACCTGATTACCTTCCCTAAATCTGTCACTCCCTTTGGGTTCTTCCTACCTGATTACCTTCCCTAAATCTGTCACTCCTTTTGGTTCTTCCTGCCTGATTACCTTCCCTAAATCTGTCACTCCCTTTGGTTCTTCCTGCCTGATTACCTTCCCTAAATCTGTCACTCCCTTTTGGTTCTTCCTGTCTGATTACCTTCCCTAAATCTGTCACTCCCTTTGGTTCTTCCTCACCTGATTACCTTCCCCTAAATCTGTCACTCCCTTTTGGTTCTTCCTGTCTGATTACCTTCCCTAAATCTGTCACTCCCTTTGGTTCTTCCTACCTGATTACCTTCCCTAAATCTGCCACTCCCTTTGGTTCTTCCTACCTGATTACCTTCCCTAAATCTGTCACTCCCTTTGGTTCTTCCTGTCTGATTACCTTCCCCTAAATCTGTCACTCCCTTTGGTTCTTCCTACCTGATTACCTTCCCTAAATCTGTCACTCCCTTTGGTTCTTCCTACCTGATTACCTTCCCTAAATCTGTCACTCCCCCTTTGGTTCTTCCTACCTGATTACCTTCCCTAAATCTGTCACTCCCTTTGGTTCTTCCTGTCTGATTACCTTCCCTAAATCTGTCACTCCCTTTGGTTCTTCCTGTCTGATTACCTTCCCTAAATCTGCTCACTCCCTTTGGTTCTTCCTGTCTGATTACCTTCCCTAAATCTGTCACTCCCTTTGGTTCTTCCTACCTGATTACCTTCCCTAAATCTGTCACTCCCTTTGGTTCTTCCTGTCTGATTACCTTCCCCTAAATCTGTCACTCCTTTGGTTCTTCCTACCTGATTACCTTCCCTAAATCTGTCACTCCCCTTTGGTTCTTCCTACCTGATTACCTTCCCTAAATCTGTCACTCCCTTTGGTTCTTCCTACCTGATTACCCTTCCCTAAATCTGTCACTCCCTTTGGTTCTTCCTGTCTGATTACCTTCCCTAAATCTGTCACTCCCCTTTGGTTCTTCCTGTCTGATTACCTTCCCTAAATCTGTCACTCCCCTTTGGTTCTTCCTGTCTGATTACCTTCCCTAAATCTGTCACTCCCTTTGGTTCTTCCTGTCTGATTACCTTCCCTAAATCTGTCACTCCCTTTGGTTCTTCCTGTCTGATTACCTTCCCTAAATCTGTCACTCCCTTTGGTTCTTCCTGTCTGATTACCTTCCCCTAAATCTGTCACTCCCCTTTGGTTCTTCTCCTACCTGATTACCTTCCCTAAATCTGTCACTCCCTTTGGTTCTTCCTACCTGATTACCTTCCCTAAATCTGTCACTCCCTTTGGTTCTTCCTACCTGATTACCTTCCCTAAATCTGTCACTCCCTTTGGTTCTTCCCTACCTGATTACCTTCCCTAAATCTGTCACTCCCTTTGGTTCTTCCTACCTGATTACCTTCCCTAAATCTGTCACTCCCTTTGGTTCTTCCTACCTGATTACCTTCCCTAAATCTGTCACTCCCTTTGGTTCTTCCTGTCTGATTACCTTCCCCTAAATCTGTCACTCCCTTTGGTTCTTCCTGTCTGATTACCTTCCCTAAATCTGTCACTCCCCTTTGGTTCTTCCTGTCTGATTACCTTCCCCTAAATCTGTCACTCCCTTTGGTTCTTCCCTACCTGATTACCTTCCATAAATCTGTCACTCCCCTTTGGTTCTTCCTGTCTGATTACCTTCCCTAAATCTGTCACTCCCTTTGGTTCTTCCTGTCTGATTACCTTCCCCTAAATCTGTCACTCCCTTTGGTTCTTCCTGTCTGATTACCTTCCCTAAATCTGTCACTCCCTTTGGTTCTTCCTGTCTGATTACCTTCCCTAAATCTGTCACTCCCTTTGGTTCTTCCTGTCTGATTACTCTTTCCCTCTGCGTTATTGTTACTGGTCCAGAGTTCATGTCTGTACGCTACCCGTGTTTGTTTTGTTCTGTGTTTATTAAATACACTCCCTGAACGTGCTTCCCGACTCCCAGCGTACACATTATAATCACTTAAAGTCTGCAGGTATAAACCATTACGATGCAGTTATTAATGTACTATAATACTTGTCATAAGTATGTACAAGCACCTTATAATGTCTCCTAATCATCCTGACTAAATAGCCATTTTCATTCATTACCCTGAAAAGTCACTGAGACAAGAGATTAGGCCCTACCTTAGTCTGCAGAGTAGACAGAATCAGGTTGACAGTGGATATACGATCCTCCTTCAGTCCGCTGCTTAGAATGTCTGGCAGGAAATCTGACAAACAATAAAACATTTCATCATCAGACAATGGGAAGGCAGGCCTATATTCCTACAGTGGTGATACGATCCTCTTTCAGACAAGGGAAAGGCAGGCCTATATTCCCTACAGTGGAGATACGATCCTCTTTCAGACAAGGGGAAGGCAGGCCTATATTCCTACAGTGGAGATACGATCCTCCTTCAGACAAGGGGAAGGCAGGCCTATATTCCTACAGTGGTGATAGGATCCTCCTTCAGACAAGGGGAAGGCAGGCCTATATTCCTACAGTGGTGATAGGATCCTCCTTCAGACAAGGGAAAGGAAGGCCTATATTCCTACAGTGGTGATACGATCCCTCCTTCAGACAAGGGGAAGGCAGGCCTATATTCCTACAGTGGTGATAGGATCCTCCTTCAGACAAGGGGAAGGCAGGCCTATATTCCTACAGTGGTGATAGGATCCTCCCCCTCAGACAAGGGGAAGGCAGGCCTATATTCCTACAGTGGTGATAGGATCCTCCCCTTCAGACAAGGGGAAGGCAGGCCTATATTCCTACAGTGGTGATACGATCCTCCTTCAGACAAGGGGAAGGCAGGCCTATATTCCTACAGTGGTGATAGGATCCTCCTTCAGACAAGGGAAAGGCAGGCCTATATTCCTACAGTGGTGATTATGATCCTCCTTCAGACAAGGGAAAGGAAGGCCTATATTCCTACAGTGGTGATTACGATCCTCCTTCAGACAAGGGGAAGGCAGGCCTATATTCCTACAGTGGAGATACGATCCCTCCTTCAGACAAGGGGAAGGCAGGCCTATATTCCTACAGTGGAGATACGATCCTCCTTCAGACAAGGGGAAGGCAGGCCTATATTCCTACAGTGGTGATTACGATCCTCCTTCAGACAAGGGGGAAGGCAGGCCTATATTCCTACAGTGGTGATAGGATCCTCCTTCAGACAAGGGGAAGGCAGGCCTATATTCCTACAGTGGTGATAGGATCCTCCTTCAGACAAGGGGAAGGCAGGCCTATATTCTCAAGCTTATTTTATTTGTAATATTCTTGTTGTATTTTCTGTCATTTTGAAATGCAGTATAATCCTGACCTTTCATCTCCAGTAGTTGTCCAATAGTAGCGTTGTCACCAGAGACCAGGAAGGAGAGGGCAAACTGGGTGTAAGCCATGCGGACATCAGGTTTACCCTAGAGAGAGAGATCACAGAATACCAGTCATTAGAGAAGTATCATTATAACCTCAATCCAAGCCCTGGTTGGGACATAGTTTTTGGGACATAGTTTTTCCTGGTCAGCTCAAACAGTCAGGAGGATGACATATTGACACTAAAGAGAACTATAAACCAAGTGGGTTTTCAACAACACTAAAAGAGAACTATAAACCCTCATACAGAGGGAGCGTCCCAAACGGCGCCCTATTCCCTATGGACCCTGGTCAAAAGTAATGCACTATATAGGGAATAGAGTGCCATTTAGGATGGACACAGACACTGACCAGGTCTCTTACCATCTTATCCTTCCTCTTGGCCAAAGCAGACAGGCCTTTGGTGAAGTGGAAGTGGCTGAAGACTTCCTGGCTGTGTCCGCTCCCTGGGACACCATGGCTGACAGGAAACTCAGGCACTGACGGACAAACCTGGCTCAGAAGAAACGACAACACTATGTTAGAATGAGAGACGTACACACACACACACACACACACACACACACACACACACACACACACACACACACACACACACACACACACACAAAAATCTGGATTTCATTCAAACAAAAAGTTGCTTCGTGTTCCAACATACCTGTGGTTCTCTGAGTGTAGGGATGTCTGTATGAGTTTCATATAGCTGGAGACAACCTTCTTGACTATAGTGGATCCCACCATGCTGAAATGAGAGAGATCACTGGCCGTACGCAGCAGAATCATCTCCAAACTCTGGAAGATCACCAACATCTGGACAGAGACAAGGACAATGTGATGTCTAACAGATTATTACATGGTGTGTGTATATATATATATATATGACTGATTTCCAGTGAACAGGAGACTGACAGAAGCTAATGCTAGTACTCTCCATACTTCACTCTCCATCTGCTTGTCTCCCTCCAGCAGTTTGAATATCTCAGAGCACTCCATGGAGATCTTGATGTAACCCTCAACAACGTCATACAGGTCAGGACACGGCAGCTTCTTCGCTGTGGTGATGAATGTATCCAAGCCTGCAGTGCAGAGAGAACACGTTTTTAAAAAGAAAACAGACAGTAGTTGTTTAGTAATGACATATTCAACGACAAATACAACTAGTACCTTTGATAATTGACATACATTTTTTGTTTGTTTGTTGCAGAGTGTAAAACAAAGAGTTAAATCCTATCACTGCCATGTTGAGAATAATACGTTATAGCGCCGTTGTAGGTAGAGAATTGCTTTGTAGAAAGAAGTTCGATGAAATATTGTCTCCCAAGGACTTTTGATGAGGCTAAGAAGATGCATGTTGCGATTCTTTACCAACATCCTAACATTGTGTAGGCATGATTGTTTGTGCCACAAAAATGTCTAGTGTTGCGTCAATGAGCCTAGTAGCTAATAGCGACGCTGCCTTCACCCTTCATTGCCTTGGTCGGCTCCTTCAACATGGCTTTAAAAACGGTTCCATTAAACTCTGCTGTCTCAGATACTTTAACTTTCTTCACATGCGTTTTGGACTCATCCACTTCACTCGACCGTTTCTTCCCCCATCTTATTTTGAGAGGTAAACCGAAAAAGCGATCAAATAGTTTTAGCCAACGGTCTTGCTGGCCACACATGTGAGAATCTAAACAGAAATGTGTTCTTCTGTCAATGTGTCCGGGCGAGCTCCATTTCCCCCCGTCACTTTGGTTCCGGGCTGTGCAATCAGTGAGAATTCTCCCTTTACGCTCACGTACAATATTCCTCAAATATAAATCATTCATTCAAATAAAGAATTTAGACTGACAGTCTTGTTTCTTTTATTTCCTCTTCAAGTTCATTGGAAAGAACATAGAGAAAACATGATACAATACTTTATTAATAATGATAAAGTGCTATCTATCTGTAATGGATATCAAGTTTTGGTATATTAAACAGATCATTTACATTAATGTCCATGGCTGATGGCCACTGTATAGTTTGTGGTGGCAGAGCTGCAGTCTCCTCCCTTCCATCACTGTAGTCTTGCATTGCCATCCTTCCAAGTCTGGAAGGAAGCCAGGGAGCTCAGGCTCCCCCTCACAGGGCTGTTAGAACTGAAAGGTGAGGAGGAGGAGGAAGCCAGGGAGCTGAGGATCCCATCACAGGGCTGTTAGAACTGAAAGGTGAGAAGGAGGAGGAAGCCAGGGAGCTGAGGATCCCATCACAGGGCTGTTAGAACTGAAAGGTGAGGAGGAGGAGGAAGCCAGGGAGCTGAGGCTCCATCACAGGGCTGTTAGAACTGAAAGGTGAGGAGGAGGAGGAAGCCAGGGAGCTGAGGCTCCCATCACAGGGCTGTTGGAACTGAAAGGTGAGAAGGAGGAGGAGGAAGCCAGGGAGCTCAGGCTCCCATCACAGGGCTGTTAGAACTGAAAGGTGAGAAGGAGGAGGAGGAGAGAAGCCAGGGAGCTGAGGATCCCATCACAGGGCTGTTAGAACTGAAAGGTGAGAAGGAGGAGGAGGAGGAAGCCAGGGGAGCTGAGGATCCCATCACAGGGCTGTTAGAACTGAAAGGTGAGAAGGAGGAGGAGGAGGAAGCCAGGGGAGCTGAGGATCCCCATCACAGGGGCTGTTAGAACTGAAAGGTGAGAAGGAGGAGGAGGAGGAAGCCCAGGAGCTGAGGGATCCCATCACAGGGCTGTTGGAACTGAAAGGTGAGAAGGAGGAGGAGGAGGAAGCCAGGAGCTGAGGATCCCATCACAGTGCTGTTAGAACTGAAAGGTGAGAAGGAGGAGGAGGAGGAAGCCAGGGAGCTGAGGATCCCATCACAGGGCTGTTGGAACTGAAAGGTGAGAAGGAGGAGGAAGCCAGGGGAGCTGAGGATCCCATCACAGGGCTGTTAGAACTGAAAGGTGAGAAGGAGGAGGAGGAAGCCAGGGAGCTGAGGATCCCATCACAGGGCTGTTAGAACTGAAAGGTGAGGAGGAGGAGGAAGCCAGGGAGCTGAGGATCCCATCACAGGGCTGTTAGAACTGAAAGGTGAGGAGGAGGAGGGAAAGCCAGGGAGCTGAGGCTCCCATCACAGGGCTGTTAGAACTGAAAGGTGAGGAGGAGGAGGAAGCCAGGGAGCTGAGGATCCCATCACAGGGCTGTTGGAACTGAAAGGTGAGAAGGAGGGGAGGAGGAAGCCAGGGAGCTGAGGATCCCATCACAGGGCTGTTGGAACTGAAAGGTGAGAAGGAGGAGGAAGCCAGGGAGCTGAGGATCCCATCACAGGGCTGTTGGAACTGAAAGGTGAGGAGGGAGGAGGGGAAGCCAGGGAGCTGAGGATCCCATCACAGGGCTGTTAGAACTGAAAGGTGAGAAGGAGGAGGAGGAGGAAGCCAGGGAGCTGAGGATCCCATCACAGGGCTGTTAGAACTGAAAGGTGAGAAGGAGGAGGAGGAGGAAGCCAGGGAGCTGAGGATCCCATCACAGGGGCTGTTAGAACTGAAAGGTGAGAAGGAGGAGGAGGAGGAAGCCAGGGAGCTGAGGATCCCATCACAGGGCTGTTAGAACTGAAAGGTGAGAAGGAGGAGGAGGAGGAAGCCCAGGAGCTGAGGATCCCATCACAGGGCTGTTGGAACTGAAAGGTGAGAAGGAGGAGGAGGAGGAAGCCAGGGAGCTGAGGATCCCATCACAGTGCTGTTAGAACTGAAAGGTGAGAAGGAGGAGGAGGAGGAAGCCAGGGAGCTGAGGATCCCATCACAGGGCTGTTGGAACTGAAAGGTGAGAAGGAGGAGGAAGCCAGGGAGCTGAGGATCCCATCACAGGGCTGTTAGAACTGAAAGGTGAGAAGGAGGAGGAGGAAGCCAGGGAGCTGAGGATCCCATCACAGGGCTGTTAGAACTGAAAGGTGAGGAGGAGGAGGAAGCCAGGGAGCTGAGGATCCCATCACAGGGCTGTTAGAACTGAAAGGTGAGGAGAGGAGGAAGCCAGGGAGCTGAGGCTCCCATCACAGGGCTGTTAGAACTGAAAGGTGAGGAGGAGGAGGAAGCCAGGGAGCTGAGGATCCCATCACAGGGCTGTTGGAACTGAAAGGTGAGAAGGGAGGAGGAGGAAGCCAGGGAGCTGAGGATCCCATCACAGGGCTGTTGGAACTGAAAGGTGAGAAGGAGGAGGAAGCCAGGGAGCTGAGGATCCCATCACAGGGCTGTTGGAACTGAAAGGTGAGGAGGAGGAGGAAGCCAGGGAGCTGAGGATCCCATCACAGGGCTGTTGGAACTGAAAGGTGAGGAGGAGGAGGAAGCCAGGGAGCTGAGGATCCCATCACAGGGCTGTTAGAACTGAAAGGTGAGGAGGAGGAGGAGGAAGCCAGGGAGCTGAGGATCCCATCACAGGGCTGTTGGAACTGAAAGGTGAGAAGGAGGAGGAAGCCAGGGGAGTTCCATCACTTTCGGCTGTTGATCCATGTCCCAGATGAACTTCAGAGTCACGTCCTTCATCCGCTCTTCATAGACCTGGTCAAACCCCCCACTCTGGGCCACTGTGAACATGTTCTTCCAGTCCCCAAATTTGACCCATCACTGCACAACCGACAGGTCATTAGTCAGAGTAAGAGCATTATAAATGGTTTATATGCAGTTTATTTATAATCAGTATTTTTTTCCCCCTAATCTCTGGCCCATAGTCATGAAGCATCTCATCTTTTTTTGAGCATGTCCTCTGGTATGAACTCATAGTTGACATTGAGGTTGTGTTTCATGTTTTAGAACATGTCTCTTTTTTCTTCTTCACTATCTTGTTGACGTCTTCTTCGTTCAGGTCTCTCTCCAGGAAGTGGCAGATCTTCAACATGGCTGTCTTCAGATCCTGAGGAAGAAAAAAAAAGATGTCCATTAAAGATGAAACCCCACCCCTGCTATATACAGGGGGTACCAGTACCGAGTCAATGTGGAGGCTATATACAGGGGGACCAGTACCGAGTCAATGTGGAGGCTATATACAGGGGGTACTCAGTACCGAGTCAATGTGGAGGCTATATACAGGGGGTACCAGTACCGAGTCAATGTGGAGGCTATATACAGGGGGGTACCAGTACCGAGTCAATGTGGAGGCTATATACAGGGGTACCAGTACCGAGTCAATGTGGAGGCTATATACAGGGGGTACCAGTACCGAGTCAATGTGGAGGCTATATACAGGGGGTACCAGTACCGAGTCAGTGTGGAGGCTATATACAGGGGGTACCAGTACAGAGTCAATGTGGAGCTATATACAGGGGGGTACCAGTACCGAGTCAATGTGGAGGCTATATACAGGGGGTACCAGTACCGAGTCAATGTGGAGGCTATATACAGGGCGTACCAGTACCGAGTCAATGTGGAGGCTATATACAGGGGGTACCAGTACCGAGTCAATGTGGAGGCTATATACAGGGGGTACCAGTACCGAGTCAATGTGGAGGCTATATACAGGGGGTACCAGTACCGAGTCAATGTGGAGGCTATATACAGGGTGTTACGGTACAGAGTCAATGTGGAGGCTATATACAGGGGGTACCAGCACCGAGTCAATGTGGAGGCTATATACAGGGTGTTACGGTACAGAGTCAATGTGGAGGCTATATACAGGGGGTACCAGTACCGAGTCAGTGTGGAGGCTATATACAGGGGGTACCAGTACCCGAGTCAATGTGGAGGCTATATACAGGGGGTACCAGTACCCGAGTCAATGTGGAGGCTATATACAGGGGGTACCAGTACCGAGTCAATGTGGAGGCTATATACAGGGGGTACCGGTACCGAGTCAATGTGGAGGCTATATACAGGGGGTACCAGTACCGAGTCAATGTGGAGGGTATATACAGGGGGTACCGGTACTGAGTCAATGTGGAGGCTATATACAGGGGGTACCAGTACCCGAGTCAATGTGGAGGCTATATACAGGGGGTACCAGTACCGAGTCAATGTGGAGGCTATATACAGGGGGTACCAGTACCGAGGTCAATGTGGAGGCTATATACAGGGGGGTACCAGTACTGGGTCAATGTGGAGGCTATATACAGGGGGTACCAGGAGTCAGTGTGGAGGCTATATACAGGGGTACAGGTTAGTAATGAGACTATACAGGGGTACAGGTTAGTAATGAGACTATATACAGGGGTACAGGTTAGCAATGAGACTATATACAGGGGTACAGGTTAGTAATGAGGCTATATACAGGGGTACAGGTTAGTAATGAGACTATATACAGGGGTACATGTTAGTAATGAGGCTATATATAGGGGGGTACAGGTTAGTAATGAGGCTATATACAGGGGTACAGGTTAGTAATGAGACTATATACAGGGGTACAGGTTAGTAATGAGACTATATACAGGGGGTACAGGTTAGTAATGAGGCTATACAGGGGTACCGGTTAGTAATGAGGCTATATACAGGGGGTACAGGTTAGTAATGAGGCTATATACAGGGGTACAGGTTAGTAATGAGACTATAACAGGGGTACATGTTAGTAATGGAGGGTATATATAGGGGGGTACAGGTTAGTAATGAGGCTATATACAGGGGTAGGTTAGTAATGAGACTATATACAGGGGTACAGGTTAGTAATGAGGCTATATACAGGGGGTACAGGTTAGTAATGAGACTATATACAGGGGGTACAGGTTAGTAATGAGGCTATATACAGGGTACCGGTTAGTAATGAGGCTATATACAGGGGTACAGGTTAGTAATGAGACTATATACAGGGGGTACAGGTTAGTAATGACACTATATACAGGGGTACCGGTTAGTAATGAGACTATATACAGGGGTACAGGTTAGTAATGAGGCTATATACAGGGGGTACAGGTTAGTAATGAGGCTATATACAGGGGTACAGGTTAGTAATGAGACTATACAGGGGGTACAGGTTAGTAATGAGGCTATATACAGGGGGTACAGGTTAGTAATGAGGCTATATACAGGGGTACAGGTTAGTAATGAGACTATATACAGGGGGTACAGGTTAGTAATGAGACTATATACAGGGGTACAGGTTAGTAATGAGGCTATATACAGGGGTACAGGTTAGTAATGAGGCTATATACAGGGGGTACAGGTTAGTAATGAGACTATATACAGGGGTACCAGTACGAGTCAGTGTGGAGGCTATATACAGGGGGTACCAGTACAGAGTCAATGTGGAGGCTATATACAGGGGGTACCAGTACCGAGTCAATGTGGAGGCTATATACAGGGGGTACCAGTACTGAGTCAGTGTCGGGGTACAGGTTAGAGGTAGATTTGTACATGTAGGTAGGGGTGAAGTGACTATGCATAGATAATAAACAGTGAATAGCAGCAGTGTACAAAACAAATGAGGGGGGGGTAAAAGTAATAGTCCAGTGGCCATTTGATTAATTGTTCATCAGTCTTATGGCTTGGAGGTAGAAGCTGTTAAGGAGCCTTTGGACCTAGACTTGGCCTTTCGGTACGGGCTTGCCGTGCGGTAGCAGAGAGAACAGTCTATGACCTGGGTGACTGGAGTCTCTGACAATTTTATGGGCTTTCCTCTGACACCTGGATGGCAGGAAGCTTGTCCCCAGTGACGTACTGGGCTGCGCACTACCCTCTGTAGCGCCTTACGGTCAGATGTCGAGCAGTTGCCATACCAGGCGGTGATGCAACTGGTCAGGATGCTCTCGATGGTGCAGCTGTAGAACTAACTGCTATAGGCGATCAGTCTAACTGTTATAGGCCTATTTCTATTTTGCCCTGTTTATCAAAAAGTGTTGGAAAACAATCTCTCTGGTATGCAATCTGGTTTCCGCTCAGGTTATGGATGTGTCACTGCAACCTTAAAGGTCCTCAATGATGTCACCATTGCCCTTGATTCTAAGCAATGTTGTGTTGCTATTTTTATTGACTTGGTCAAAGCTTTTGATACGGTAGACCCTTCCATTCTTGTGGGCCGCTAAGGAGTATTGGTGTCTCTGAGGGGTCTTTGGCCTGGTTTGCTAACTACCTCTCTCAAAGAGTGCAGTGTATAAAGTCAGAAAATCTGTTGTTTCAGCCACTGCCTGTCACCAAGGGGAGTACCCCAAGGCTCAATCCTAGGCCCCACACTCTTCCCAATTTACATAAACACAGCTCAGGCAGTAGGAAGCTCTCTCATCCATTTACAGAATATACAGATGATGGAGTCTTATACTCAGCTGGCCACTCCCCAGATTTTGTGTTAAATGCTCTACAACAAAGCTCTTTCTTAGTGTCCAACAAGCTTTCTCTACCCTTAACCCTGTTCTGAACACATCCAAAACAAAGGTCATGTGGTTTGGTAAGAAGAATGCCCCTCTCCCCACAGGTGTGATTACTACCTCTGAGGGTTTAGAGCCTCATACAAGTACTTGGGGGTATGACTAGACGGTACACTGTCCTTCTCTCAGCACATATCAAAACTGCAGGCTAAAGTTAAATCTAGACTTGGTTTATTCTATTATAATCGCTCCTGTTTCACCCCAGCTGCCAAACTAACTCTGATTCAGATTACCCATAATTTATAGATCGGCAGGTAAGGGTGCTCTCTTAGCGGCTAGATGTTTCCTTACCATTCGGCCATCAGATTTGCCACGAATGCTCCTTATAGGACACATCACTGCACTCTATACTCCTCTGTAAACTGGTCATCTCTGGATACCCGTCGCAAGACCCACTGGTTGATGCTTATTAGGCCTCACTCCCCCCTATCTGAGATATCTACTGCTGCCCTTATCCTCCACACTACAACACCCGTTCTGCCAGTCACATTCTATTAAAGGTCCCCAAAGCACACACAAGGGTCGCTCTTTTCAGTTCGCTGCAGCTAGCGTGAGAACGAGCTGCAACAAACACTCAAACTGGACAGTTTTATCTCCATCCCTTCATTCAAACACTCAAACTGTATCGGTTTATCTCCATCTCTTCATTCAGTCAATCAATCAATCACGGACACTCTTACTGACAGTTGTGGCTGCTTTGGCGTGATGTATTGTTGTCTCTACCTATTTTCCCTTGTGCTGTTGTCTGTGCCCAATAATGTTTGTACCGTGTTGTGTTGCTACCATGTTGTTGTCATGTTGTGTTGCTACCATGTTGTTGTCATGTTGTGTTGCTACCATGCTGCCATGCTATGTTGTTGTCTTAGGTCTCTCTTTATGTAGTGTTGTGTTGTCTCTCTTGTCGTGGATGTGTGTTTTGTCCTATTTTTTTATAAAATGTTTAATCCCAGCCCCCGTCCCCGCAGGAGGCCTTTTGCCTTCTGGTAGGCCGTCATTGTAAATAAGAATTTGTTCTTAACTGACTTGCCTAGTTGAATAAAGGTTAAATTAAAATACAATCTTTGAGGATCTGGGGACACATGCCAAATCTTTTAAGTCTCCTGAGGTGGAAAATATTCCATATGTGTTATTTCATAGTTTTGATGTCTTCACTATTATTCTACAATGTAAAAATAGTACAAAAAATTATGAAAACCCCTGGAATGAGTAGGTGTGTCCAAACTTTTGACTGGTCCTGTATCTACCTCAATTACCTCGTACTCCACCTCAATTACCTCGTACCCCTACACATGGACTGGTTCTGGTACTCCGTGTATATAGCCAAGTTATTTTCTCTCTACATTGTTGGGAAGGGAGAAGGGCCCATAACCAAGCCTGTCACTGTTAGTCAACACGTTGTGTATGAAGCATTTACACATCCTGTAGGTGGCGCTCTGTAGTATTTTACACTATTTACCCCCAGTTGATACAGCTCTGACGTCGATGCGATTCTGGGCATGCCTACAAGGCTTGGAAATAAACAAAGACCAAAAGCGGCTGATTGATCATTAAGCTGCCATAAACTTCACTTAAAATACTTTTTTAGGCCATTTTTTTGTTTAGCTACTAGAAACACCCAGCATCTGAAACAAGACGTCCCTACGGCCATGGAAAACACTTTGTTGATGCGAGTGAGTGTTTTCTCCGACCAGGGAGGTAGGAAATACATGGAGGACGTTACCGAGGTTGTAGTGGAGCCCGAGTCCGGGGAAGACGAGCTGAACTCGAACGAACATGATGATATCAAAGGGGATAACTCGACGGTGGACATTGTGCCTGAAAACCAGCAGCCTGATCGGACTGTACACAACGAGCCTCTATCTCGCCTCCACTACAGTTGCATGGACACAAAATGTACAAAATGGGGACCTAAGTTGTGCTGCAGCTGCACTGGCAGTTTCCACAGTGGAGAGTTCACCGGTCCAGAGCGATAACCGACCCAGCGATCAGTGGGCTTTCTTCGCGGTGTTTGATGGCCACGGAGGCCGAGAGGCAGCGCAGTTCGCACGGGACTATTTATGGGAATTTATCAAGAAACAGCGGGGGTTTTGGTCCAAGGATGACGAGGAAGTGTGTGCAGCTATTCGTAAAGGTTTCGGTTGCCTGCCACCATGCCATGTGGAAAAAGCTGCGTAAGTTACAATCATCCATGTGTCTAGTTAAATATATATATTTGGGATTTGTTATCGCATGTCGTACATTTTATCTAAGAATGAAATGGCTACCACAGGCTCGATGTAACTGAATGTGTGGTTTAGGTTCTCTGGCTTGACTATTAGAATAAAACCTACCACTGCTGGAGCATCTGTCAGTAAGTAGAGTAAAGAAAGAGACATCCCATCATTCCTATCTAACACCCCAGCACCAGGTCACACGGACAGGCGGGTGTACGGGGGCTCTGTGAAGGAGCTTTTCACATGGGGTCTTCCTCTTCTGTTTGCCTTCGATACGGATGACAATGGGTTCAGCTGCTTGTTTGGAAAGAGGTGTAGATGTTATTATACCAAATCGGGTTTATTGTTGTAGTAGGAAGGACAGGTAGCATGTAACCTCTGATAATGTTGGTTGTAAAGGAGACGCATCATATGTATTGGGATTTGTAAAACCATTAGCGGCCCCTATCCCCTATTATCCTTTTGATGAATTAGTCTCTTGGTTTATCAGCTGTGAGGGCAGTTGTATTTAGGGCAGTCGTCAACGATCTGCTCTGGATCTTTCAACTGCTCTGTCAAGTCACCACTAGTGCACAGTCTGCCCACACCAGTGGTTTCCAAACTGTGGGGCACGCCAACCTTACTAAATCTGGCTTTCCAACCATTGAAGGCTCATCAGAAGTGGAAGGGGGGTCCTCGGTGAATTTCATAAAAATACCAATATTGAAACATTAAAGATATTAAACTACCTACAAATATATTCACGTCACCAAATAATTGATTCACAAACACACTGTTTTGTAATGAAGTTCTACAGTAGCCTCAACAGCACACTGTAGAGTAGCACATGTGTAGCCGGAGGACAGCTAGTTCTGTCCTCCTCTGGACATTGACTTCAATACAAAACCTAGGAGGCTCATGGCTTTCACCCCCCCTTCCAAATACTTACACAGTAATTACGACAACTTCCGGAGGATGTCCTCCATCCTTCGGAGCTCTTGCAGCATGAAGTGGCATGTTGTCCACCCAATCAAAGGATCAGAGAATGAATCTAGTACTGAAAGCATAATCTACAGCTACAGCACGGCAGTGCATAACATGTTGTGATTAGTTGACTCAAAGAGAGAGAAGACAATAGTTGAACAGTTTTAAACAAATTAATTTGGTGAAAAATGAAGGAGAAGCGAGAGAGAGACATATTTTGTTGCAGCTTACTAATTTAGCCTACTCAAACACCCGGCTCAAACAGAGAGGGATGCCATGTTAGCTAGCTAGGTATGGCTATCCAACACTGAAAATCTTCCAAGTCAAGGTAAGCATTTGTGTTTTACATGTATTTCACCAGGGCCCTGCTGAACTGCTAAGCTGCTTGCTGACTGTACACTGTACTGCATCATTGTAGCAGGTTTATAACGCTTAGTTCTATGTTAACTGATGTTAGCTAAAATTCTGACAACGAAAAAAGTTTTTCCGCCTGGTCACAAAAACCGTGATGTGTTGAAGTCCACATGAAGTCCATGCGAAGGGAAAAGGTGAGCGGAGGACAACGCAGTAGATGTAGAAGGAATTAACGAGCAAAATGATCATGCTGTTTGTATGTGGCTGCTATAAAAGTGAAGTGTTTTTGCTTGTGATCAGGGGTGTATTCATTACGCCGAGTCTGTTGAAAAACGTTTCTTAAACGGAACGAACGGATAAACATACCTGAATTTGTCCAATAGAAACTCTCTCGTTTGCAACTGTTGACTAATGATTACACCCTAGATCAGCTAGATGCAGGAAAGGTTGGGATTTAATGTCACTGTCTGTCACCTTGATTACCTCAAATTATTCTTTGACTTGTGTGCACCGACGTTGTAAACTTTTCATAAACTAGGTTGTAGCAACTTCACGATGAAGGGAAAATTAGAGTGTCATGTAGTATACTAAACCTATCGAGTTACATTGAACTGGGTGAACGGAATATAAAACGATAGTCATCCAATATGCTTAATAGAAACAAGGCCATGCCATAAAAATAATAATAATTGTCCTACCTTATCTTAAACGTCACCGACCGCCACTGCTTTAAAACTTACTCTTGAAAGTTATAATAGTAGAATGTACAAGGTATAATTTCCAATTGGGTATCATCAGTTCCCTTGTCATGTCCGTCATTACAGACCTTAGAGAGATATTTATAACATAAAATGTCCAGATCAACCAGCACACGTCAGCTAACGTTTTTTAGTTTAGTTTTTTAGTCTGTAAATGTTGTTGTAATGTTTGAGTCACTCATATCATTGAATAAACATTAGACATGGAAAAGTGTATAGAACTGCAAGAAAATGACTGTTAAAACTGCTATGTGGGACGCTATAGCCACCGTGGTGCACCCTATCAACAGCAGGTGCATTTCAAGAGCGGAAATTTGAAACCAAATAAATGTCAAAATTCTAATTTTTCAAACATACAACTATCTTATACCCTTTGAAAGATAAACATCTCTTAATCTAACCACGTTTTACGATTTCAAAAAGGTTTTACGGCGAAAGCATAAATTTAGAGTATGTTAGACAGAGACATTTACACGAGTTGTGTAATGTTTTGTCAATTCAAAGACAGGGTCACCAAAACCATAAAACCAGCTAAAATGATGCACTAACCTTACAATCTCCATCAGATGACACTCTAGGACATTATGTTAGACAATGCATGCATTTTTAGTTCTATCAAGTTCATATTTATATCCAAAAACAGCGTTTTACTATGGCGTTGATGTTCAGGAAATCGTTTCCTTCAATAACCGCAGTCAAGTCACCACCACAAATTAAATAATTAAAATTAGAAAACATTGGTAAAATATTATATTGTTATTTAAAGAATTATAGATTTACATCTCTTGAACGCAATCGACTTGCCAGATTTAAAAATAACCTTACTGGGAAATCACATCTTTGCAATAATCTGAGCACTGCGCCCAGAAAAAAATAAACGCTTATATACAGACAAACGGGCCATGTTGGAGAGATCTAAAATCGAAAATACTATGTAAAATAATCCATTACCTTTGGATTTTCTTCTATCAGATGTCAGCTTCCAGGAATCCCAGGTCCATAACGAATGTAGTTTTGTTCAAAAAGCTCATTATTTATGTCCAAAAAGCTCTGTGTTGTTAGCACACGATCTAAGCCCGCCGGACTTCACTTCATGAACGAGGGGAAAAAATATATTTACGCTCGCTCAAACATGTCAAACGCTGTATAGCATAAATCATTAGTGCCTTTTTAACCAGAACATGAATAATATTCAAGGTGGACGCACGCATTCTTTTAAAACGTTTGGAACGAGGGTACCCAACGTGACCTCGCGCCAGAGTCTAATCGCCATCACCGCCCCAAGGCTCTAGATCGCTCAGATCTCAAAGTAGAAGATTCAAAACACTTTGTAAAGGCTGTGAGAATCTAGTGGAAAGCAATAGGAAGTGCCAAAACATTAATCAGTCCTGTGTGTTTCAATGGCATTGGCTTAAAGGTAAATTCAACACATCAGTATCCACTTCTGTCAGAAAATGTCTGAGGGTTTTGCTGCCAAATGAGTTCTGTTATACCCACAGACACCATTCAAACAGTTTTAGAAACTTTAGGGTGTTTTCTATCCAGCATATACTAAGTAAGTTATGCATATTCTAGTTACTGCGTAGGATTATAACCAGATTAAATCGGGTAAGTTTTTTTCTCCAGCCGTGAAAATACCGCGCCTAGCCCAAAAGTGTTAAACCTGGAATTTCTTTTGTTTTTTTGTTTTGTCTGCTACCCAGAGGGATGTGAAACAGTTTGCCATGAATATTGTTGTGCCAAACATAGATATAGACAAGGTGGAGGCGCGGGATGTTCTTCAAAGTCTGGAAACGGGAGGCCAGAGTGAAAAAGCTGGGGAACCCCTGTCTGTCCAGAAGGGGCATCCAAACGGCAGGCTAGTCTAGATCCTGGGAAACCCCAACGATAGTGCACATTTTTGTTCCTATTGCCAGTATTAAACACAAATTTATTCAACATATCAACTAAATCAAGCCGCTGATTGTTGAATAAATGTGTTTCTTAGTGCTTAGTGTTGACCGGAACAAAATGTGTAGCAACGAAAGTATTTGTTAAATGTCTATGGATGTGTCCCGTAAATGGTATCATATTTCCTTATATCAGGGGCCGCCCGATCCGTGCTCCTGCGTCAGGGGCTCCACGATCCCGCTCCCTATGCCAGGGGCTGCCCGCATCCCGCTCCCCTATGTCAGGGGCTGCCCCGATCCCGCTCCCTACGTCACGTCCGCAAGTCAGGCCAGCCTCTCTATCAGGGCCCGCCGTCTATCGGGGCCGCCCGGGATATCAGGGCTGCCCGATCGCGCCTCATATCAGGGGCCGCCCGTCTCTGGCTCTATATTGTGGGCCGTCCGATCCCGCCTCTCCAAAGAGGAATGATAAACCCCACAGGACTGCAGCTCTCCAGGAACAGGGTGGTAGCAAAACTCAGGAGTGGCTCTCAACAGAGCAGGCTGGCGTTAAAACCTCCAGGATGGTAGTTCTATAGAACAGGGTTGGAGCAAACCTCCTGTGACGGTAGCCCCACAGAACAGGGCTTAAGCAAAAAAACCTCCATGATGGTAGCCCCACAGGAATAGCCAGGAAGCTGGAGCAAACCAGGATGGTAGTTCTGCAGGAACAGGCTTAGAGCTAAAAACCCAGGATGGGCATCTCTACAGGAAATAGGTTGTCGTTAAAACCTCCAGGACGTAGTTCTACAGGAACAGGTTGGAGTTAAAAACTCTCCAGGATGGAAGCCCCATAGGAACAGGGGTTGGAGTTAAAAACTCCAGATGGTAGTTCTGGAACAGGTTGGAGTTAAAACCCAGGATGGTAGTTCCCATAGGAAACAGGTTGAGCAAAAACCTGTGGACAGAATGCCCCCACAGGAACAGTTGGAGTTAAAACCCAGGATGGTAGAAATTTGACAGGAACAGGCTGAGTTAAAACCTCCAGGATGGTAGTTCCACAGGAACAGGGGTTGGAGTTAAAACCTCCAGGATGGTTCCCTACAGAACAGGTTGGAAGTTAAAACCAACAGGATAGTAGTTCCCGACAGGAACAGGTTGAGCAGAACCCAGGATGGTAGTTCCACAGGAACAGGTTGGAGTTAAAACCAACAGGATGCAGTAGTTCCACAGGAACAGGGTTGGAGTTAAAACCTCCAGGACGGTAGTTCTACAGAACAGGGGTTGGATAAAACCGAGAGGACGGCAGCTCTACAGAAACAGGGGTTGGAGTTAAAACCTCCAGGATGGTAGTTCTACAGGAACAGGGGCTGGGAGTTAAAACCCCCAGGATGGTAGCCTTCACAGGAACAGGGTTGGAGTTAAACCCAGGACTGGATGGGAACAGACTACTGTAGAACTGACTGGGTAACTAGACTAGAGGGATGGACAGACTACTGTAGAACTGACTGGGTAACTAGACTAGAGGGATGGACAGACTACTGTAGAACTGACTGGGTAACTAGACTAGAGGGATGGACAGACTACTGTAGAACTGACTGGGTAACTAGACTAGAGGGATGGACAGACTACTGTAGAACTGACTGGGTAACTAGACTAGAGGGATGGACAGACTACTGTAGAACTGACTGGGTAACTAGACTAGAGGGATGGACAGACTACTGTAGAACTGACTGGGTAACTAGACTAGAGGGATGGACAGACTACTGTAGAACTGACTGGGTAACTAGACTAGAGGGATGGACAGACTACTGTAGAACTGACTGGGTAACTAGACTAGAGGGATGGACAGACTACTGTAGAACTGACTGGGTAACTAGACTAGAGGGATGGACAGACTACTGTAGAACTGACTGGGTAACTAGACTAGAGGGATGGACAGACTACTGTAGAACTGACTGGGTAACTAGACTAGAGGGATGGACAGACTACTGTAGAACTGACTGGGTAACTAGACTAGAGGGATGGACAGACTACTGTAGAACTGACTGGGTAACTAGACTAGAGGGATGGACAGACTACTGTAGAACTGACTGGGTAACTAGACTAGAGGATGGACAGACTACTGTAGAACTGACTGGGTAACTAGACTAGAGGGATGGACAGACTACTGTAGAACTGACTGGGTAACTAGACTAGAGGGATGGACAGACTACTGTAGAACTGACTGGGTAACTAGACTAGAGGGATGGACAGACTACTGTAGAACTGACTGGGTAACTAGACTAGAGGGATGGACAGACTACTGTAGAACTGACTGGGTAACTAGACTAGAGGGATGGACAGACTACTGTAGAACTGACTGGGTAACTAGACTAGAGGGATGGACAGACTACTGTAGAACTGACTGGGTAACTAGACTAGAGGGATGGACAGACTACTGTAGAACTGACTGGGTAACTAGACTAGAGGGATGGACAGACTACTGTAGAACTGACTGGGTAACTAGACTAGAGGGATGGACAGACTACTGTAGAACTGACTGGGTAACTAGACTAGAGGGATGGACAGACTACTGTAGAACTGACTGGGTAACTAGACTAGAGGGATGGACAGACTACTGTAGAACTGACTGGGTAACTAGACTAGAGGGATGGACAGACTACTGTAGAACTGACTGGGTAACTAGACTAGAGGGATGGACAGACTACTGTAGAACTGACTGGGTAACTAGACTAGAGGGATGGACAGACTACTGTAGAACTGACTGGGTAACTAGACTAGAGGGATGGACAGACTACTGTAGAACTGACTGGGTAACTAGACTAGAGGGATGGACAGACTACTGTAGAACTGACTGGGTAACTAGACTAGAGGGATGGACAGACTACTGTAGAACTGACTGGGTAACTAGACTAGAGGGATGGACAGACTACTGTAGAACTGACTGGGTAACTAGACTAGAGGGATGGACAGACTACTGTAGAACTGACTGGGTAACCAGACTAGAGGGATGGACAGACTACTGTAGAACTGACTGGGTAACTAGAGGGATGGACAGACTACTGTAGAACTGACTGGGTAACTAGACTAGAGGGATGGACAGACTACTGTAGAACTGACTGGGTAACTAGAGGGATGGACAGACTACTGTAGAACTGACTGGGTAACTAGACTAGAGGGATGGACAGACTACTGTAGAACTGACTGGGTAACCAGACTAGAGGGATGGACAGACTACTGTAGAACTGACTGGGTAACCAGACTAGAGGGATGGACAGACTACTGTAGAACTGACTGGGTAACCAGACTAGAGGATGGACAGACTACTGTAGAACTGACTGGGTAACTAGACTAGAGGGATGGACAGACTACTGTAGAACTGACTGGGTAACCAGACTAGAGGGATGGACAGACTACTGTAGAACTGACTGGGTAACTAGACTAGAGGGATGGACAGACTACTGTAGAACTGACTGGGTAACTAGACTAGAGGGATGGACAGACTACTGTAGAACTGACTGGGTAACTAGACTAGAGGGATGGACAGACTACTGTAGAACTGACTGGGTAACTAGACTAGAGGGATGGACAGACTACTGTAGAACTGACTGGGTAACCAGACTAGAGGGATGGACAGACTACTGTAGAACTGACTGGGTAACTAGACTAGAGGGATGGACAGACTACTGTAGAACTGACTGGGTAACCAGACTAGAGGGATGGACAGACTACTGTAGAACTGACTGGGTAACTAGACTAGAGGGATGGACAGACTACTGTAGAACTGACTGGGTAACTAGACTAGAGGGATAAGTAGTGCACTACGGGGAATTGGGGTACTATTTGGGATGAAGCCAGTGATGCCCACAGAGCAAGTGAGCTTTGAGTGATTTTTTTTCTTCCCCCCAGTGACTTTAAGTTTCTTGCTAAGACAAGTCATCAGCATCGCAGCAGTTTACTGCCAATATATTGTGCTGGTCACATACCATAAGTGTTACTATATCAACCAGCCACTTGGAAATAAAGGTAGGTTATTGAGCAAGTCATTTTGGAACATTTTTATGCTACAACTAATAATAAGACGTGTTAATGGTTTATTGAACATTTTGTAAAAGGTGCGTCCCAAGTAACTCCCTATTCCTTATCTAGAGCCTGGTCACAAGTAGTACACTATATAAAGGTAATGCCTTTTGTGACACTGACTGGCTAAATCATAGCTACTTCTTCATCACTACCTTACTAAATGCCTATGATAACTGTCCTGTCTGTCTTTCTCCCTCCTTTCTCCAGTGAGATAACTGTCCTGTCTGTCTCTCCCTCCTATCTCCAGTGAGATAACTGTCCTGTCTGTCTCTCTCCCTCCTTTCTCCAGTGAGATAACTGTCCTGTCTCTCTCCTGTCTGTCTCTCTCCCTCCTATGTCCAGTGAGAACTGTCCTGTCTGTCTCTCCCTCCTATGTCCAGTGAGATAACTGTCCTGTCTCTCTCCTGTCTGTCTCTCCCTCCTATGTCCAGTGAGATAACTGTCCTGTCTCTCTCCTGTCTGTCTCTCCCTCCTATGTCCAGTGCGATAACTCTCCTGTCTGTCTCTCCCTCCTTTCTCCAGTGAGATAACTGTCCTGTCTGTCTCTCTCCCTCCTTTCTCCAGTGTGATAAAGAAGTCTGGTGTGAACAGGGTGGTGTGGAAGAGACCCAGGTTAACCCATAACGGCCCCGTCCGGAGGAGCACAGTCATCGACCAGATCCCTTTCCTGGCTGTGGCCAGAGCTCTGGGTATGTTGTTGTTGTCTTAAAGCTCCACATGGAAATAGTTTGATTTATTTTGTTAATCTTTCTCCATATTACCTGAAACCTTATTGTTTGCAAAGCCGTTGGAGCTGTCACACTGGCTATTCGGTCCGAACAGATTCACCAAATCATGGACGTTATTTGCACTATACAGATGTCGCCTCACTCAGAGGCACGTGTTGCTAGGCAACCCCCCCTGGACTTGCCCGGGCTAAAGCCACTTAGTGATGGGGAATTCTGCTCTTTTTACTGACATCTGTTTCTGTTTTGACTCGTTCAGTCAAAATAAATCATATTTAGACACATTTGATGAAGTGATGAAGTGAAAACTCAAAAAGAGTTATGATTCTATAATCCTCGTTCACCGTAGGGGGTTTATTGGAGCTGTCATTTGTGACCGAGACTTGTAAACATGTGCTTTAAACAACGTAGACTTACATTTGTTGATTTTTCTAGGCATCCAAATAAGATTATTTCTTGATGCGTTTTTGAAACAAGGTCTAGTTGTGGCCAGATTGTGAACGACTCTTGGACGAATGCATTGGTTGACTTCCATGAGGGTGATTTAAGCACAATATCGTTGGTGAACTGCAGCTCCCCAATCGATTTATTCTCGAGTTCGTGTTTGTTGAACAGAGGATGTGTATGTTTTGGTTCCAGGGTTGGGGAGTAACGGATTACATGTAATCTGTTACATGTAAGGGATTATATAAAAACCGGTAACTAATCCAGATACTTTTGTAAAAACTCGATTACTTCGATGATTACTTTAGAATTCAGAAAAGATGTTTGCAAAAAATTTTTTTTTGACACTTCTTTGTTTTCTCAATGACATTCAAATCAGAGTTGAAAAAAGGCCCAAGTTTAAGTTTGTTCCACCTGAGTGAGTCTGAACACCAATCAGAGACCACTATGATGACACACCAAATGATTACCACCAATCAGAGACCACTATGATGACACACCAAATGATTACCACCAATCAGAGACCACTATGATGACACACCAAATGATTACCACCAATCAGAGACCACTATGATGACACACCAAATGATTACCACCAATCAGAGACCACTATGATGACACACCAAATGATTACCACCAATCAGAGACCACTATGATGACACACCAAATGATTACCACCAATCAGAGACCACTATGATGACACACCAAATGATTACCACCAATCAGAGACCACTATGATGACACACCAAATGATTACCACCAATCAGAGACCACTATGATGACACACCAAATTATTACCACCAATCAGAGACCACTATGATGACACACCAAATGATTACCACCAATCAGAGACCACTATGATGACACACCAAATGATTACCACCAATCAGAGACCACTATGATGACACACCAAATGTGTTTGATGGATTGTGGGAAAAGAGCAGGAATAGGTTTTTGTAGGTTACAGTCCAAGTTATGTCTTCCAATGGTGAGACTGCTGGTCAGCATCCAAATATTATCCAACTTGAATAAACGCTTGGAGGTAAGCATGACAGCAGTGGTGTAGTCTACGGCGATACGGATATCACTTAATATTGATATTTATTACTTATTATTGACTTTAAGCATCAGCTGTCAGAGCAGCTTACCGATCGCTGCAGCTGTACACAGCCCATCTGTAAATAGCCCATCCAACCAACTACCTACCTCATCCCCATATTTGTTTTGTTTTTCTGCTCTTTTGCACACCAGTATTTCTACTGGCACATCCTCATCTGCACATCTATCACTCCAGTGTTAATCTGCTAAATTGTAATTACTTCGCCACTATGGCCTATTTATTGCCTTACCTCCTTACTTAATTTGCATACACTGTATATAGACTTTTTCTACTGTATTATTGACTGTATGTTTGTTTATTCCATGTGTAACTCTGTGTTGTTATTTGTGTCGCACTGCTTTGCTTTATCTTGGCCAGGTCGCAGTTGTAAATGAGAACTTGTTCTCAACTGGCCCACCTGGTTAAATAAAGGACTTGTTCTCAACTGGCCTACCTGGTTAAAAAAAGGACTTGTTCTCAACTGGCCTACCTGGTTAAATAAAGGACTTGTTCTCAACTGGCCTACCTGGTTAAATAAAGGACTTGTTCTCAACTAGCCTACCTGGTTAAATAAAGGACTTGTTCTCAACTGGCCTACCTGGTTAAATAAAGGACTTGTTCTCAACTAGCCTACCTGGTTAAATAAAGGACTTGTTCTCAACTGGCCTACCTGGTTAAATAAAGGACTTGTTCTCAACTGGCCTACCTGGTTAAATAAAGAACTTGTTCTCAACTGGCCTACCTGGTTAAATAATTTAAAGAATGTACGCTGTGGTGTGTTTGGGCTTCAGGCAGAAGTCTTCATGCTTTTGATGTATTTCAGAACTGCAGTTTCCTCTGCTTGGAGCGACAGTGAAGTGGGCAGGGCAGTACGGTGGTCGGTGATCTGTTTGTTTACTTGGCTTTGGAAGACTTTAGAAAGACAGAACAGGATGGATATAGGTCTGTAACAGTTTGGGTCTAGAGTGTCTCCCCATTTGAAGAGGGGGATGACCGCACCAGCTTTCCAATCTTTAGGAATCTCAGATGATACGAAAGTGAGGTTGAACAGACTAGTAATAGGGGTTGCAACAATGGCGGCGGATAATTTTAGGAAGAGAGGGTCCAGATTGTCTAGCCCAGCTGATTTGTAGGGATCCAAATTTTGCAGCTCATTCAGGACATCAGCTGTCTGGATTTGGGTGAAGGAGAAGCGGTGGGGCTTGGGCCAGTTGCTGCGGGGGGGTGCAGAGCTGTTGGCCGGGGTTGGGGTAGCCAGGTGGAAAGCATGGCCAGCCGTAGAGAGATGCTTTTTGAAATTCTCGATTATCTTGGATTTATCAGTGGTAAGTGTTTCCTAGCCTCAGTGCAGTGGGAAGCTGGGAGGAGGTGCTCTTATTCTCCATGGACCCCAAGTATGCTAGCAAGAGCATCCTGTCTGGTGCAGAGATCAACAAGGCCTATGGTGTCATCACTACTGTGTCTCGCCACCTTGGCCTGGATGAGGGAAAAGTTCTTGACAGTCTGGCGAAGTACACTTCCAAGCAAGGGCTTTGGGATGGAGATGCGGTATGGCAGTCGTGCCAACATATCTCATCAGCCACCTGGTGGAAGGGACTTTGTGGATCTGAGGCTCTTTCCCCTGTTGCCTCCATCATCCTCCAAATCCCACCAACATCAGCCGCCTCAGAGCGCAACTGGTCCTTGTTTGGGAACACACACCAAAGCACGCAACAGGCTGACCAATACAAGGGTTGAAAAATTGGTGGCGATCCAGGCAAATTTGAGGCTTTTTGAGCCTGACAACGAGCCAACCTCAACAAGGTTGGAATGTGACAGTGAAGATGAGGCCTCAGAGTCTGATGTTCAAGGGGTGGACATTGAGGAGGTCCAGGTAGAAGACATGGAAACCTGAGAGGAAGACAACCAAAGCTTTAGTCCAGAAACTATCATTTTACAGATGGGAGATGTGATGGATCATTGGGGATCATTCAATATTCCCTTTCTTTTGTTGTTCAGTGAAATCATCCCATGTGAAGAGTCAACTCATTTAATTAAAGCCCATGTGAAGAGTCAACTCATTTAATTAAAGCCCATGTGAAGAGTCAACTCATTTAATTAAAGCCCATGTGAAGAGTCAACTCATTTAATTAAAGCCCATGTGAAGAGTCAACTCATTTAATTAAAGCCCATGTGAAGAGTCAACTCATTTAATTAAAGCCCATGTGAAGAGTCAACTCATTTAATTAAAGCCCATGTGAAGTGTCAACTCATTTAATTAAAGCCCATGTGAAGAGTCAACTCATTTAATTAAAGCCCATGTGAAGAGTCAACTCATTTAATTAAAGCCCATGTGAAGAGTCAACTCATTTAATTAAAGCCCATGTGAAGAGTCAACTCATTTAATTAAAGCCCATGTGAAGAGTCAACTCATTTAATTAAAGCCCATGTGAAGAGTCAACTCATTTAATTAAAGCCCATGTGAAGTGTCAACTCATTTAATTAAAGCCCATGTGAAGTGTCAACTCATTTAATTAAAGCCCATGTGAAGAGTCAACTCATTTAATTAAAGCCCATGTGACGAGTCAACTCATTTAATTAAAGCCCATGTGAAGAGTCAACTCATTTAATTAAAGCCCATGTGAAGAGTCAACTCATTTAATTAAAGCCCATGTGAAGAGTCAACTCATTTAATTAAAGCCCATGTGAAGAGTCAACTCATTTAATTAAAGCCCATGTGAAGAGTCAACTCATTTAAATAAAGCCCATGTGAAGAGTCAACTCATTTAATTAAAGTTAAATTTGTAACTGAATAGTTTAAAAAAAAAAATATATATATATATATATATATATATATTGGAAGGATTTAATCATTTGCAATTATGTCTACTTATGATAAGGTAAAAGGTTTATGTTTCTGTCTCCATATGATATGGTAAATATATCCAATGCAAAAAAACATCTACATTTAAATGGTATTAATATTCATTTGCACATATATTCCTGAAAATTTCTCTGAATATTCCCCAAAATGTGTTGAAGAATTTAACTTGTAAATGCCTCAGGAGCTCAGTTCAACTGTCACACTCCATCAGAACCCAACATATCAACTAGTTTTACTCCAATTTTTGTAAACACACACTAATATAGCCTCATAATATGGTTAAAACCATCATTTAATATCATGGAAGGTCAGTCCTTGCATCCATAACTCTGTCTGTTAATCTGAGAGTGGTTACATTTCTAAAGGCCCCATCTCTCAGTTTTTACCAAAACAGAGGCGGGGCAGCCATTTTGTTATTGTTTCATCTGTGGATTTGCCCTTTAGATAATCTTGATAAAAGGCAGTTGTTTAGAAGTAAAACTGACTATAAAAGGTAAACAATAGGCCTTTAGCAAATCATTTATCACCTGTAAATAGCCCTTTTCAGTAGTGCTCAAAGCAGGCCATTCCATGAGCACAGCATTTATTTTTCAACCGGAATCAATGAGCCCGATCAGTCCTCCATGACAACACAATCATAAACAACAGAGTAAGGCTGGCTAATAAGACCTTAGTTTTGGGGTCATATTCAGATAAAACTATTAGGCTAATACTTCCAGATTTCTAAGTCCTATTCAAATCAAAGTTTATTTGTCACGTGCGCCGAATATATATACCACTTGAAGATCAAGGGGTATAACATTTATTGGAAAGACTGGAATTCTGATAGACTTTGGTTTTCAATGTAAAGATATATAATTTAATCGTATTATTATATGTAGTAGAAAGTAATGGGTTAGAAGAAGTCTACATAACCAACCCATAAAGTAATATTTAACATCTATATATGGCCAGCTATGTAAACTCTAACATTGATTTATCCTGCAATAGATGTCGTTCAATTGGTAATATACACGTTTGTCTTCTTCTCATGCCTCTTAAAGGGAAAGTAATCTAAAAGTAACGGAATGTAATCAGATTATGTTACTGAGTTTGGGGTAATCCAAAAGTTACTTTACTGATTACATTTTTGGAACAGGTAACTAGTAACTAATGGATTACATTTAGAAAGTAACCTAGGCAACCCTGGTTGGTTATACAAAGCTGTGTTCATCATAACATTCAATAATCAATGAAGTGTATTCATTCTTGCAGCATGCGATCAATTATCAGTTATTTTTCTTCAATGCTGCCCCGTTTTCCTTTTCACCCAGCCTTCCATCTAAATCTTTTTAATGGAAAGCGCTGTATAAAATACATCTATTGGTATTGTTATTATCTGCGTTATTATAATTTTTTGTAGGCATCCGTTTGAGTCATAGCAAAGGTTAGTTGTGTCATTTAAAGTCTGTAGAACTAAAAAGAAAGTGCTGGATATACTGAACAAAAATGTAAACACAACATGCAACAATTTCAATGATTTTACTGAGTTACAGTTCATATAAGGAAATCAGTCTATTGAAATAAATTCCTTATGCCCTAATCTATGGATTTCACATGACTGGGAATAGGCCCACCCACTGGGGAGCCAGGTCAGGCCCAGCCACTGGGGAGCCAGGTCAGGCCCAGCCACTGGGGAGCCAGGTCAGGCCCAGCCACTGGGGAGCCAGGTCAGGCCCAGCCACTGGGGAGCCAGGTCAGGCCCACCCACTGGGGAGCCAGGCCCAGCCACTGGGGAGCCAGGCCCAGCCACTGGAGAGCCAGGCCCAGCCATCTTAATACACTGGTTTGGAAGCAAAGTGAAGCACTGCACTACACTACCCTTGACATAAATTCCCTTGTTTCTCAGAGTCGGTTTCACAGGTATGCTTCTTTCCATGGGGGATGCTCACTATTTTCCATAGGGGATGCTCACTATTTTCCATAGGGGATGCTCACTATTTTCCATAGGGGATGCTCAATGTTCACTGTTTTGCTCTTCCCAGACATAAAGAGCCCATATATAACTATTTTTTGAGCAGCAAGACGGGCAACAAGGCAGTTGGGTACAGCAAGACGGGCAACGAGGCAGTTGGGAACAGCAAGACGGGCAACGAGGCAGTTGGGTACAGCAAGACGGGCAACGAGGCAGTTGGTTAACAGCAAGACGGGCAACGAGGCAGTTGGGTACAGCAAGACGGGCAACGAGGCAGTTGGGAACAGCATCATGGGCAACGAGGCAGTTGGGAACAGCAAGACGGGCAACGAGGCAGTTGGGTACAGCAAGACGGGCAACGAGGCAGTTGGGTACAGCAAGACGGGCAACGAGGCAGTTGGGTACAGAAAGACGGGCAACGAGGCAGTTGGGAACGGCAAGACGGGCAACGAGGCAGTTGGTTAACAGCAAGACGGGCAACGAGGCATTTCATCTTCTTTTTGTCCAGTTACTGTAAATTATTGTGGATGTGTGTAAAACCCCCTCTACTTCTCCTTTCCGTTTGTTATCCTGCGTTCCCTTGTGAGATGAGGAACATTTGATTTCATTATATTCTGTCCCTGTAGGCGACCTGTGGAGCTATGACTTCTACAGCGGAGAGTTTGTAGTGTCCCCGGAGCCAGACACCTGTGTTCTGACCCTCGACCCCCATAAACACCGTTACATCATCCTGGGCAGTGACGGGCTGTGGAACATGGTGCCCCCCCAGGACGCCGTCTCCATGTGCCAGGACAACGATGAGGCCATGGTGAGTTGTGATGCTAAACGTCAGTGTGCTGTTCAGTAGGACAAAACATTTTGCAACGGAAAACAAAAAAAAACATCTGTTTTTTTATTGGTTTAGGTATCACTCTGTTTAGAGTTTTTTTTTCTCCCCGCTGAACACGGACTAGGAGTTTTCAAACCGGGACACTGAGGCTTGTGTGTGCAGCCGCGTCTGATTTAATTCATTTATTGTATGACCGACATGATGATAAATAAATAAAATCACAAAACTACTGTAAACAAACCCCCTCCCTCCTTCTAGGCGCCTTGCGGGGTGTCCAGCGCTCGCCAGCTGGTGAGCCACGCCCTCCTGCGGTGGCGCCAGAGGATGCTGCGCGCGGACAACACGTCGGCTATCGTGATCGCCCTGCAGGAGCCGGGTGTCCCTCAGGAGCCCCTCCACCATGAGGAGGTACTGCTGAACCTGGCCGAAGGACAGCACTGTGGCCCCGCATCGGACTCCAACACCTCACCCATCAAGGTACAGAGCAGAGGGACTATTAAGGTTGTGTGTCCAAAATGGTACTCTATTCCCTATATAGTGCACTGTGGAAAATAGTGTGCTATTTGGGCTAAATCATAATTACTACTTCATTACTATATTAGTACTGTCTGAAATACCTCTTGTCTCTCTCGCTCTGTCCCCTTCTCTCTCGCTCTGTCCCCCCCCTCTCTCTCTGTCTCTCTCTCGCTCTCTCTCTCTCCCTCTGTCCCTCTCTCTCCCTCTCTCTCGCTTTGTCTCTCTCTGCCTCTGTCCCCTTCTCTCTCGCTCTGTCCCCTTCTCTCTCGCTCTGTCCCTCTCTGTCCCCCCCTGTCTCTCTCTCCCTCTGTCCCCCTCTCTCTCTCCCTCTGTCCCCTTCTGTCCCTCTGTCTCGGTCTCTCTCTTGCTCTGTCTCTCTCTCTCCCTCCCTCTCCCCCCCTCTCTGTCTCTGTCTCTCTCTCTCTCTCTCTGTCCCCCTCTCTCTCTCTCCCTCTATCTCTCTCTCTCTCTCTCTCTCCCCCCTCTCTCTCTAGGTTCCAGACATGGACATGTCGTCTGCTGTGTGTGAGCTCCTTCCGACCCTGGAGCGTGGACACGGCCTATCAGGGAGCAGCCTGTACGTCCTGGCCCTATCAGATCCCTTCGGCCCGCCCCTCTCCGACTCGGACGACTCCCGCACAGGTTTTCCCCTGACGACAGACAGCTCCGCCCTTGGGGAGGAGCTTAGTGATGTCACCGCCAGGCGGCCCATCGGGCGGCAAACGGACTCAGGATGACACGTCACCCAACCCCGTCCCGTCCGCCAAGAGGACGCGGCGGAAGAATGGCGAGGGAACGGGGCGGGGCCAAAAAGCGGTGGAGGAAAGGACCAGAAGCAGTCTCTGACTCCGCCCCCACCCCGACGCTCTTCCAGCAGCAACACGGCAGAGCCACCGTGTGTGTGTGCTGAGAGACACACACACACACACACACTCTACAGACGGACTAACAGGGACACAAGACAGACAATAACATTCTGCCTCTTCCACAAACTTTTACAAATGACTACTGACTGAGAGACCGGTCACTTTCAGGATGGTGATCTCTCTGCTTGGTGACACCTACTAGTCATATTGATGGATTACGTATTGGTATTGTGTTATGTACACTCTCTTCACTTGTCCTCTGTTATCTTTCGTCTTACTCTGTTCCCTGGGATGGTGGAGAGTCGTGTAGTCATTTTTAACCCACGTAAGTAACTGTGATGCAAAGAAAGGGGGTAACATTTTCAAAACAGCTCTTGTAACACATACCGAGATTCCCCCAAAACAAGCACAACATTTGGGGTCGACGGGCACTTCGAAAAGGACTTCGGAATACTGCGTCTGGGTGATGGTAACGTGTGAAAGTGCACAAGATATCTCTCACTCATTATGTCGTGACTAAATCTTTCTTTTCTTTCTCTTTTGGCGGTTTGGGGACAGAAAAATCACCCAAAGTATGAATTTATCCAATCTGTAAATATTCTGCAAATCTTGACGTGGGTTCATTGATAAGTACATGTTACGTAAAGCAATATATTTTTATACATTGTTTTATTTTACTATTGTAGAAGCTGTAGACGAGGAAACCCTACCATTTATTAGATTTTCAAATCAATATATTTCCTAAATTCACTTTGTCCTAATAATCTTGATATTTATCATAGCATTTAATCCTCCTATCCTTTATGGTTTCTATGCCCATCCTGGATTTACATTGGATTTAAATGTTTTTTTTTTTTTCTTCTATTGTGTGTTATGTTATTTCTTCACATATTGAATGAGATCGTCCCAAACTGAAAGGTGCTGTTACAGTTTAAACCAGTGAACTAATTAACTGATTAATAGTTGGACAAGGTGAACTGTATAATATAGGTCAGTCAGGATGTTGCTGTTCCCAGATGAGATCACATGACACCTGGTGGTCATTACCTGTAACTGCAACGCTTAACCTATTTATTTTCTTTACTTTTTACTGAATTTATCCCCCCCCAAACAACAATATCTACAGACAATGAACTGTAGGCTATTTAAACACTCTAGTTGAGTCTATGGTTTCTGCTGTCTGCAGTGGTCTGTCAGAATATGGTGGTGGTAAACTAGCTAGTTGTCAATATACATTTGTGTTTGTTTTTAGAAAACTGGGGGGGTCTTAGATAAGAACTTTTAATTGACTTGAACAAGGACTGCTAGATATATAGATATAGGCTTGATATATATACGACTCGCTGACATCTGAGTGATATCAATGTTTTATTTATAAAGCAGTCAGACGCTTCATCTTCATTTACCTACATGGATATTACTTTGGTGTAATGAATAATGTGATCAATTGAAATGGTTTATTATTTGAGCTGTTGTCCTCACAGGGCATCACAGTACTGGTGTTTTAAGAAAGGTCTACCTGACTGTTAAATTATTAATCATTTCCTGTATGTAGTTGTTTTTCTAGACCAAAGTGCAATTTTAACTGGGCGATTTAATATTTTTTATTTTATTTCCTAGTAGGCCTGTATTTGTTAGTTTAAAAAATAAACTATTTTGTTGGATTGAACATTTTAAATGTTTTAGGTGAAGAGATACTGGTGTGTGTCATTCTGCCAGAACATTTTGTTTGTGATGGTTTTGTGCATAATGTTTTTAGGAAAAGTATTGGTTGCGTCCCAAATTGAACCCTATTCCAGAAGTAGTGCACTACATTTGACCAGAGTGCATTCCTAAAGTATTCAGACCCCTTGACTTTTTCCACATTTTATTATGTTACAGCTTTATTCTAAAATGGATTCAATTGTTTCCCCCCCATCAAGCTACACACACTACCCCATAATGACAAAGCAAAAACAGGTTTAGACATTTTTGCTAATTTATTAAAAATAAAAAACGGAATTATGACATTTACATAAGTATTCAGACCATTTACTCAGTACTTTGTTGAAGCACCTTTGACAGCGACTACAGCCTCGAGTCTTCTTGGGTATGACACTACAAGCTACATCTGTATTTGGGGAGTTTCTCCCATTCTTCTCTGTAGATCCTCTCAAGCTCTGTCAGGTTGGATGAGGTGCGTCGCTGCACAGCTATTTTCAGGTCTCTCCAGAGATGATTGATCGGGTTCAAGTCCGGGCTCTGGCTGGGCCACTTAAGGACATTCAGAGACTTGTCCCAAAGCCACTCCTGCGCTGTGTGCTTAGGTTTGTTGTCCTGTTGGAAGGTGAAGTTTCGCCCCAGTCTGAGGTCCTGAGCGCTCTGGAGCAGGTTTTCATCAAGGATCTCTCTGTACTTTGCTGGGTTCATCTTTCCCTCGATCCTGACTAGTCTCCCAGTTCCTGCCGCTGAAACACAGCATGATGCTGCCACCACCATGCTTCACCGTAGGGATGGTGCCAGGTTTCCTCCAGATGTGATGCTTGGCATTCAGGCCAAAGAGTTCAATCTTGGTTTCATCAGACCAGAGAATCTTGTTTCTCATGGTCTGAGAGTCTTTAGGTGCCTTTTGGCAAACTGCAAGCGGGCTGTCATGCCTTTTACGGAGGAGTGGTTTTTGTCAACTCTACCTTAAAAGGCCTGATTGGTGGAGTGCTGCAGAGATGGTTATCTTTCTGGAAGGTTCTCCCATCTCCACAGAGGAGCTCTGACAGAGACCATTGGGTTTTTGGTCACCTCCCTGACCAAGGCCCTTCTCCCCCGATTGCGCCGTTTGGCTGGGCAGCCAGCTCTAGGAAGAGTCTTGGTGGTTCCAAACTTCTTCCATTTAAGAATGATGGAGGCCACTGTGTTCTTGGACCTTCAATGCTGCAGAAATGTTTTGTTACCCTTCCCCAGATCTGTGCCTCGACACAATCCTGTCTCTGATCTCTACAGACAATTCCTTCAACCTTGTGGCTTGGTTTTTGCTCTGACATGCACCATCAACTGTGGTACCTTATCTAGACAGGTGTGTGCCTTTCCAAATCATGTCCAATCCATTGAATTTACCACAGGTGGACTCCAATCAAGTTGTAGAAACATCTGAATGATGATCAATGGAAACAGGATGCACCTGAGCTCAATTTTGAGTCTCATAGCAAAGGGTTTGAATATTTATGTAAATAAGGTATTTCTGTTTTATTTTTAATAAATGTCTGAACCTGTTTTCACTCTGTCATTATGGGGTATTGTCTGTAGATTGATGAGGGGAGAAACATATTTTATCCATTTGTAACGTGGGAAAGGAGAAGGTGTCTGAATACTTTCCAAATGCCCTGTAAAGGGAATGACGACCCAGTTGAGATGCGTTCTTTGTTTTTCCAGGTGGAAGTGATTCATTTTACAGGTTCATTCTGTTGTGTTATGGCAGCTTGTCCTGCTTGGCACTGACATAACTGTACTGACAACAGCTAGTGCATGTGTACAGGGTTCATGTGAACAAAATAAATAAAACTTTGTTTTGAAAATATATGAAATAAAAAATGTTTTCTGAGTGGTGTTTTTTTGGGGGGTTTCAACGTACATAATGTAGCTCAATAACAACTACTGTTTATAAAGACAACTATCTAGTTGAAAGGATACCAGTTTAACACATTTTGGCACAGGACCAGAGGAGACATTAAGGATTTGCACATCACCCACCAACTCTGTAAGCGTACGTTGCCCCCAGAAGAAAGCCTACGTCACAAATGGCACCCTATTCCCAACGAAACGTCCGACAAGCTAGAATACAACCGAATCTGTGACAAAGATATTGTATTATACCTGTCCTATACCAACGATACTGAACTAACCTGTCCTATACCAACGATACTGAACTAACCTGTCCTATACCAACGATACAAACCTGTCCTATACCAACGATACTGAACTAACCTGTCCTATACCAACGATACTGAACTAACCTGTCCTGTACCAACGATACTGAACTAACCTGTCCTATACCAACGATACTGAACTAACCTGTCCTATACCAACGATACTGAACTAACCTGTCCTATACCAACGATACTGAACTAACCTGTCCTATACCAACGATACTAACCTGTCCTATACCAACGATACTGAACTAACCTGTCCTATACCAACGATACTGAACTAACGGGTCCTTTACCAACGATACTGAACTAACCTGTCCTATACCAACGATACTGAACTAACCTGTCCTTTACCAACGATACTGAACTAACCTGTCCTATACCAACGATACTGAACTAACGGGTCCTTTACCAACGATACTGAACTAACCTGTCCTATACTAACCTGTCCTATACCAACGATACTGTATTATACCTGTCCTTTACCAACGATACTGAACTAACCTGTCCATTACCAACGATACTAACCTGTCCTATACCAACGATACTGAACTAACCTGTCCTATACCAACGATACTGAACTAACCTGTCCTTTACCAACGATACTGAACTAACCTGTCCTATACCAACGATACTGAACTAACCTGTCCTGTACCAACGATACTGAACTAACCTGTCCTATACCAACGATACTGAACTAACCTGTCCTATACCAACGATACTGAACTAACCTGTCCTATACCAACGATACTGAACTAACCTGTCCTATACCAACGATACTGAACTAACGGGTCCTTTACCAACGATACTGAACTAACCTGTCCTATACCAACGATACTGAACTAACCTGTCCTTTACCAACGATACTGAACTAACCTGTCCTATACCAACGATACTGAACTAACGGGTCCTTTACCAACGATACTGAACTAACCTGTCCTATACCAACGATACTAACCTGTCCTGTACCAACGATACTGTATTATACCTGTCCTTTACCAACGATACTGAACTAACCTGTCCATTACCAACGATACTGAACTAACCTGTCCATTACCAACGATATTGTATTATACCTGTCCTATACCAACGATACTGAACTAACCTGTCCTATACCAACGATACTGAACTAACCTGTCCTATACCAACGATACTGAACTAACCTGTCCTATACCAACGATACTGAACTAACCTGTCCTATACCAACGATATTGTATTATACCTGTCCTTTACCAACGATACTGAACTAACCTGTCCTGTAGCAACAATATTGTATTATACCTGTCCTTTACCAACGATATTGTATTATACCTGTCCTTTACCAACGATACTGAACTAACCTGTCCTATATGAACGATATTGTATTATACCTGTCCTTTACCAACGATACTGAACTAACCTGTCCTATACCAACGATACTGAACTAACCTGTCCTTTACCAACGATACTGAACTAACCTGTCCTATACCAACGATACTGAACTAACGGGTCCTTTACCAACGATACTGAACTAACCTGTCCTATACCAACGATACTAACCTGTCCTATACCAACGATACTGAACTAACCTGTCCATTACCAACGATACTGAACTAACCTGTCTTATACCAACGATACTGAACTAACCTGTCCTATACCAACGATATTGTATTATACCTGTCCTTTACCAACGATACTGAACTAACCTGTCCTGTAGCAACAATATTGTATTATACCTGTCCTATACCAACGATATTGTATTAGACCTGTCCTTTACCAACGATATTGTATTATACCTGTCCTATACCAACGATATTGAACTAACCTGTCCTTTACCAACGATACTGAACTAACCTGACCTGTAGCAACAATATTGTATTAGACCTGTCCTTTACCAACGATATTGTATTAGACCTGTCCTTTACCAACGATATTGTATTAGACCTGTCCTTTACCAACGATATTGTATTAGACCTGTCCTTTACCAACGATATTGTATTATACCTGTCCTGTACCAACGATATTGTATTAGACCTGTCCTGTACCAACGATATTGTATTATACCTGTCCTGTACCAACGATATTGTATTATACCTGTCCTTTACCAACGATATTGTATTATACCTGTCCTTTACCAACGATATTGTATTATACCTGTCCTTTACCAACGATACTGAACTAACCTGTCCTATATGAACGATATTGTATTATACCTGTCCTTTACCAACGATACTGAACTAACCTGTCCTATATGAACGATATTGTATTATACCTGTCCTTTACCAACGATACTGAACTAACCTGTCCTATATGAACGATATTGTATTATACCTGTCCTTTACCAACGATACTGAACTAACCTGTCCTGTACCAACGATATTGTATTATACCTGTCCTATACCAACGATACTGAACTAACCTGTCCTATACCAACGATATTGTATTATACCTGTCCTATACCAACGATATTGAACTAACCTGTCCTTAACCAACGATACTGAACTAACCTGTCCTATACCAACGATACTGAACTAACCTGTCCTGTACCAACGATACTGTATTATACCTGTCCTATACCAACGATACTGAACTAACCTGTCCTATACCAATGATACTGAACTAACCTGTCCATTACCAACGATACTGAACTAACCTGTCCTATACCAACGATACTAACCTGTCCTATACCAACGATACTGAACTAAACTGTCCTATACCAACGATACTGAACTAACCTGTCCATTACCAACGATACTGAACTAACCTGTCCATTACCAACGATACTGTATTATACCTGTCCTATACCAACGATAGTGAACGAACCTGTCCTGTACCAACGATACTGTATTATACCTGTCCTGTACCAACGATACTGAACTAACCTGTCCATTACCAACGATACTGTATTATACCTGTCCTGTACCAACGATAGTGAACGAACCTGTCCTGTACCAACGATACTGTATTATACCTGTCCTGTACCAACGATACTGAACTAACCTGTCCATTACCAACGATACTGAACTAACCTGTCCATTACCAACGATACTGAACTAACCTGTCCTATACCAACGATACTGAAGTAACCTGTCCTATACCAACGATACTGAACTAACCTGTCCATTACCAACGATACTGGACTAACCTGTCCTATACCAACGATACTGAACTAACCTGTCCTGTACCAACGATACTGAACTAACCTGTCCTATATGAACAATATTGAATTAACCTGTCCTATATGAATGATACCTGTCCAGAAGGCGGCAACCGTGGGCACGTTCCAAAGAATGTATCGCCCATTGCATGATGAAGTCATTGGTCAGGATCTTCATACAGTCATTGGTCAGGAGCAGAGAGAGAGTGTAATGTAATTCACTTTTGTTTATTATATATTTCACTTGCATTGGCAATGTAAACACATGTTCCCCATGCCAATGAAGCCCATTGAATTGATTTGAGAGAGCAGTAGAGACGGGGTCTTGCAAACCATCTGGGATGACATCATGACAGCCAGTTGTTATTGTTTTAATCACTGGGTGGTCCTGAAAAAAACTTGGGTAATTCGAGCTCTGAATGCTGATTGGCTGACAGCCAGTGGTTGTTATTGTTTTAATCACTGGGTGGTCCTGAAAAAAACTTGGGTAATTCGAGCTCTGAATGCTGATTGGCTGACAGCCAGTGGTTGTTATTGTTTTAATCACTGGGTGGTCCTGAAAAAAACTTGGGTAATTCGAGCTCTGAATGCTGATTGGCTGACAGCCAGTGGTTGTTATTGTTTTAATCACTGGGTGGTCCTGAAAAAAACTTGGGTAATTCGAGCTCTGAATGCTGATTGGCTGACAGCCAGTGGTTGTTTTTTGTGTAATCAATCCCCTTGAATCATTCTCTTTTCTTTCCCTCTGAGCTGGAAACAAAGGGGTCTATGAGGAGATGCAGAGAAAGTGTTTTTTATTTTTATACCTCAGTCAGGTAGTGAAGGGTAGTCAGAGTTGGAAGGGGTCTGTTGCTGAATAAGGAAAACTGTGTGGTGAAGGTGGAGCTAGAATGGATCCCTTGAAACACTGCAATATCTGCAATGGTGGACAACTACAGTCGATCGCGAAGGGGTCATCCCTGTGTTTAGAGAGAAAGGACTGAGTTTGACAGGTGTTGCTCGCTGTTTGAGCAAGAAAACAAGTAACTCAAATCAAATCAAATGTATTTATAAAGCCCTTCTTACATCAGCTGATATCTCAAAGTGCTGTACAGAAACCCAGCCTAAAACCCCAAACAGCAAGTAATGCAGGTGTAGAAGCACGGTGGCTAGGAAAAACTCCCTAGAAAGGCCAAAACCTAGGAAGAAACCTAGAGAGGAACCAGGCTATGAGGGGTGGCCAGTCCTCTTCTGGCTGTGCCGGGTGGAGATTAGAAACCTAGAGAGGAACCAGGCTATGAGGGTGGCCAGTCCTCTTCTGGTTGTGCTGGGTGGAGATTAGAAACCTAGAGAGGAACCAGGCTATGAGGGGTGGCCAGTCCTCTTCTGGCTGTGCCGGGTGGAGATTAGAAACCTAGAGAGGAACCAGGCTATGAGGGGTGGCCAGTCCTCTTCTGGCTGTGTTGGGTGGAGATTAGAAACCTAGAGAGGAACCAGGCTATGAGGGGTGGCCAGTCCTCTTCTGGCTGTGCTGGGTGGAGATTAGAAACCTAGAGAGGAACCAGGCTATGAGGGGTGACCAGTCCTCTTCTGGCTGTGCAGGGTGGAGATTAGAAACCTAGAGAGGAACCAGGCTATGAGGGGTGGCCAGTCCTTTTCTGGCTGTGCTGGGTGGAGATTAGAAACCTAGAGAGGAACCAGGCTATGAGGGGTGGCCAGTCCTTTTCTGGCTGTGCTGGGTGGAGATTAGAAACCTAGAGAGGAACCAGGCTATGAGGGGTGGCCAGTCCTCTTCTGGCTGTGCAGGGTGGAGATTAGAAACCTAGAGAGGAACCAGGCTATGAGGGGTGGCCAGTCCTTTTCTGGCTGTGCTGGGTGGAGATTAGAAACCTAGAGAGGAACCAGGCTATGAGGGGTGGCCAGTCCTTTTCTGGCTGTGCTGGGTGGAGATTAGAAACCTAGAGAGGAACCAGGCTATGAGGGGTGGCCAGTCCTCTTCTGGCTGTGCTGGGTGGAGATTAGAAACCTAGAGAGGAACCAGGCTATGAGGGGTGGCCAGTCCTCTTCTGGCTGTGCTGGGTGGAGATTAGAAACCTAGAGAGGAACCAGGCTATGAGGGGTGGCCAGTCCTCTTCTGGCTGTGCTGATTGAATAAATTGAAGGAAGTGCTGCTCATAGCCTATATATATATGTATGAAGGGCCTACATGCATTGAATTCACATATACACAATCTATGTCAAAAAGGCTTAAAATATCCATATTTTAGCCTTATTAGCATTGACGTGACATCAGTCAAAACAATACATGGCATTGAGCTGAAACGAGATTCCCCACGTGGCAGCTTCTTGTCATTGTTGTTCGCTCTCTGACCGTTGAGAATCGTAACGACGCCAAGCCTTCCCGGCCACGTGGATGGACGCGTTCATTTTAGTAACGTTGTCAGCCAACTTTGAAAGGTGCTGGACGTTATGGCTATACTATAGCAGTTGGCCTGCTACATTACATCAATGCAGTACGTGTGTAACTGACACACCTGCTATGTGATGTGTAATCCATTCATTGGACAGACTGCACATCCTTCGTTGACTGACTACACACCACTGTGTTCCTATGGAAAGGACTGTCTTCTCTTCTCTCTCACCTTGTCTCTCCCCCCTCTCTCCCCCCTCTCTCTCACCTTGTCTCTCCCCCCTCTCCCCCCTCTCTCTCACCTTGTCTCTCCCCCCTCTCTCCCCCCTCTCTCTCACCTTGTCTCTCCCCCTCTCCCCCCTCTCTCTCACCTTGTCTCTCCCCCTCTCTCTCACCTTGTCACTCCCCTTCTCTCCCCCTCTCTCTCACCTTGTCTCTCCCCCTCTCCCCCTCTCTCACCTTGTCTCTCCCCCCTCTCCCCCTCTCTCTCACCTTGTCACTCCCCCTCTCTCTCACCTTGTCTCTCCCCCTCTCTCACCTTGTCTCTCCCCCCTCTCCCCCTCTCTCTCTACCTTGTCACTCCCCTTCTCTCCCCCCTCTCTCTCACCTTGTCACTCCCCCTCTCCCCCCTCTCTCTCACCTTGTCTCTCCCCCTCTCCCCCCTCTCCCCCTCTCCCCCTCTCTCACCTTGTCTCTCCCCCTCTCTCTCACCTTGTTTCTCCCCTTCTCTCTCCCCCCTCTCTCTCACCTTGTCTCTCCCCCCTCTCCCCCTCTCTCACCTTGTCTCTCCCCCTCTCTCTCTCACCTTGTCTCTCCCCCCTCTCCCCCTCTCTCTCACCTTGTCTCTCCCCCCTCTCTCCCCCTCTCTCTCACCTTGTCTCTCCCCCTCTCCCCCCTCTCTCTCACCTTGTCTCTCCCCCCTCTCTCCCCCCCTCTCTCTCACCTTGTCTCTCCCCCCTCTCCCCCTCTCTCTCACCTTGTCTCTCCCCCTCTCTCCCCCTCTCTCTCACCTTGTCTCTCCCCCTCTCCCCCTCTCTCACCTTGTCTCTCCCCCCTCTCCCCCTCTCTCTCACCTTGTCACTCCCCTTCTCTCCCCCTCTCTCTCACCTTGTCTCTCCCCCCTCTCCCCCTCTCTCTCACCTTGTCTCTCCCCCCTCTCTCTCACCTTGTCACTCCCCTTCTCTCCCCCTCTCTCTCACCTTGTCACTCCCCCCTCTCTCTCTCACCTTGTCTCTCCCCCCTCTCCCCCCTCTCTCTCCACCTTGTCTCTCCCCTTCTCTCTCCCCTCTCTCTCACCTTGTCTCTCCCCCTCTCTCCCCCCTCTCTCACACCTTGTCACTCCCCCTCTCTTTCCAGTCTCTCTCTCCCCCCTCTCTCACTTTTTTTTTAGTGCCCTATATAAGGAATAGGGTGAAATGGCTGCAGTGGCCCTAGTTAGATAATGACATCACCCTATTCCCTATTCAGGGCACTACTATGGCACCCTATTCCCTATATAGGACACTACTTTTATACATTTTTTACCCTGTTTTCTCCCCAATTGTGTGGTATCCAATTGGTAGTTACAGTCTTGTCTCATTTATTTTATTTATTTCAGCTTTATTTAACCAGGTAGGCTAGTTGAGAACAAATTCTCATTTACAACTGTGACCTGGCCAAGATAAAGCAATTCAGATTCGACACAATACAACAACACAGAGTTACACATGGAGTAAACAAACATACAGTCAATAATACAATAGAAAAAGTCTATATACAGTGTAAGCAAATGAGGTTAAGATAAGGGAGGTAAAGGCAATAAATAGGCCATGGTGGCAAAGTAATTACAATATAGCAATTAAACACTGGAATGATAGAATGTGCAGAAGATGAATGTGCAAGTAGAGATACTGGGGTGCAAAGGAGCAAGATAAATAATTAAATAAATAAATAAATAAATACAGTATGGGGATGAGATAGTTGGATGGGCTATTTACAGATGGGCTGTGTACAGGTGCAGTGATCTGTGAGCTGCTCTGACAGCTGGTGCTTAAAGTTAGTGAGGGACATATGAGTCTCCAGCTTCAGTGATTTTTGCAATTCGTTTTTGCAAGTCATCTCTGCAACTCCCGTATGGACTCGGGAGAGGCGAAGGTCGAGAGCCATGCGTCCTCCGAAACACAACCCAACCAAACCGCACTGCTTCTTGACACAATACCCAATTAAACCAGAAGCCAGCTGCACCAATGTGTCGGAGGAAACACCGTACACCTGGTGACCGTGTCAGCGTGCACTGCGCCCGGCCCGCCACAGGAGTCGCTAGTGCGCGATGGGACAAGGACATCTCTGCCGGCCAAACCCTCCCCTAACCCGGAGAACGCCGCCCCATGGGTCCTCCCGGTCGCGGCCGTCTGCGTCAGAGCCTGGACTCACACCCAGAATCTCTAGTGTGCACTATGTAGGGAATAGGGTGCCATGGTAGTGCACTATGTAGGGAATAGGGTGATGTCATTATCTAACTAGGGCCACTGCAGCCATTTCACCCTATTCCCTATATATAGGGCACTAAATAGGGAATAGGGTTGTAACGATGTGTGCTGAGAGTCGGGAAGCAAATTCAGGGAGTGTTTTAATAAATAAACAACGCCCAGACATGACACAGGAACAGAAACAATGACGACTGGGAAGGAACCAAAGGGAGTGACCTATATAGGGCAGGTAAACAGGGAAGTGACGGAGTCCAGGTGAGTCTGACGACACGCAGGTGCACGTAACGATGGTGACAGGTGTGCGCCATAACGAGCAGCCTGGTGACCTAGAGACGGGAGGGGGAGCACACGTGACAAGGGTGATGTCATTATCTAACGAGGGCCTCTCCAGCCATTTCACCCTATTGGTTTGTCAGTGGAGTCACCCACACACCGAGTCACCCACACACCCAGTCACCCACACACCCAGTCACCCACACACCCAGTCACCCACATACCCAGTCACCCACACACCCAGTCACCCACACACCCAGTCACCCTCACACTCAGTCACCCACATACCCAGTCACCCACACACCCAGTCACCCTCACACTCAGTCACCCTCACACCCAGTCACCCAGTCACCCACACACCCAGTCACCCTCACACCCAGTCACCCACATACCCAGTCACCCACACACCCAGTCACCCACACATCCAGTCACCCTCACACCCACACACCCAGTCATCCAGTCACCCTCACACCCACACACCCAGTCACCCACACACCCAGTCACCCTCACACCCAGTCACCCACACACTCAGTCACCCACACACCCAGTCACCCTCACACCCAGTCACCCTCACACCCAGTCACCCTCACACCCACACACCCAGTCACCCTCACACCCAGTCACCCACACACCCAGTCACCCACACACACCAGTCACCCACACACCCAGTCACCCTCACACCCACACACCCAGTCACCCACACACCCAGTCACCCTCACACCCAGTCACCCACACACCCAGTCACCCACACACCCAGTCACCCACACATCCAGTCACCCACACACCCAGTCACCCACATACCCAGTCACCCACACACCCAGTCACCCACACATCCAGTCACCCACACACCCAGTCACCCTCACACCCAGTCACCCACACACCCAGTCACCCACACACCCAGTCACCCACACACCCAGTCACCCAGTCACCCACACATCCAGTCACCCACACACCCAGTCACCCACACACCCAGTCACCCACACACCCAGTCACCCACACACCCAGTCACCCACATACCCAGTCACCCACACACCCAGTCACCCTCACACCCACACACCCAGTCACCCACACACCCAGTCACCCACACACCCAGTCACCCAGTCACCCACACATCCAGTCACCCACACACCCAGTCACCCACACACCCAGTCACCCACACACCCAGTTACCCACATACCCAGTCACCCACACACCCAGTCACCCACACACCCAGTCACCCTCACACACCCAGTCACCCACACACCCAGTCACCCACACATCCAGTCACCCAGTCACCCACACACCCAGTCACCCACACACGCAGTCACCCACACACCCAGTCACCCACACATCCAGTCACCCACACATCCAGTCACCCTCACACCCACACACCCAGTCACCCCTCACACCCAGTCACCCACACACCCAGTCACCCACACACCCAGTCACCCTCACACCCAGTCACCCACACACCCAGTCACCCACACACCCAGTCACCCACATACCCAGTCACCCACACACCCAGTCACCCACACACCCAGTCACCCTCACACTCAGTCACCCACATACCCAGTCACCCACACACCCAGTCACCCCTCACACTCAGTCACCCTCACACCCAGTCACCCAGTCACCCACACACCCAGTCACCCCTCACACCCAGTCACCCACATACCCAGTCACCCACACACCCAGTCACCCACACATCCACTCACCCTCACACCCACACACCCAGTCATCCAGTCACCCTCACACCCACACACCCAGTCACCCACACACCCAGTCACCCTCACACCCAGTCACCCACACACTCAGTCACCCACACACCCAGTCACCCTCACACCCAGTCACCCTCACACCCAGTCACCCTCACACCCACACACCCAGTCACCCTCACACCCAGTCACCCACACACCCAGTCACCCACACACCCAGTCACCCACACACCCAGTCACCCTCACACCCACACACCCAGTCACCCACACACCCAGTCACCCTCACACCCAGTCACCCACACACCCAGTCACCCACACACCCAGTCACCCACACATCCAGTCACCCACACACCCAGTCACCCACATACCCAGTCACCCACACACCCAGTCACCCACACATCCAGTCACCCTCACACCCAGTCACCCACACACCCAGTCACCCTCACACCCAGTCACCCACACACCCAGTCACCCACACACCCAGTCACCCACACACCCAGTCACCCAGTCACCCACACATCCAGTCACCCACACACCCAGTCACCCACACACCCAGTCACCCACACACCCAGTCACCCACACACCCAGTCACCCACATACCCAGTCACCCACACACCCAGTCACCCTCACACCCACACACCCAGTCACCCACACACCCAGTCACCCACACACCCAGTCACCCAGTCACCCACACATCCAGTCACCCACACACCCAGTCACCCACACACCCAGTCACCCACACACCCAGTTACCCACATACCCAGTCACCCACACACCCAGTCACCCACACACCCAGTCACCCTCACACACCCAGTCACCCACACACCCAGTCACCCACACATCCAGTCACCCAGTCACCCACACACCCAGTCACCCACACACGCAGTCACCCACACACCCAGTCACCCACACATCCAGTCACCCACACATCCAGTCACCCTCACACCCACACACCCAGTCACCCTCACACCCAGTCACCCACACACCCAGTCACCCACACACCCAGTCACCCTCACACCCAGTCACCCACACACCCAGTCACCCACACACCCAGTCACCCACACACCCAGTCACCCACACACTCTGTCCTGCCTGGCTTTACACCCCTCTGACATCATGTGGAGGAGTAAACGTGACCTGCTGAGACACATGCTGCCTGGCTGGACTGACTGAGTGGTTTATGACCAGAGACAATGAGAGAGAGACAGAGTAAAAATATGTTTGTTTGAATGGGTATCAATGTATGTGTGTCAGTCATCCCTAGAAAGATGACTCCTGTCTCCCATCAATGCGTGTGGGTGTGCTGTCTGGCCTTCACAGTTTACACTAGTGATGGAGGAAAACATTGATAGTTACTTATTGCAATATTATTTTGTATGATATTATATCCAGAGTATCAGATCTGTAAAATTGTTTTAAAAGGTAGCGTTGGCTACCTCGACTTGGCGGTAGTATATTCCATCCTATAGCTTGTTCTCCATCTTCTTTTTCAATAGCGAGTGTCACGTCCTGACCATAGTAAGATGTTATTTTCTATGGTAGAGTAGATCAGGGCGTGACAGGGGCTGTTTTGTGTTTTTCTATGTTTTCTATTTCTATGTTCTTAGGTTCTAGTTTTAGTATTTCTATGTTTGCTTGTTTGGGATGATCTCCAATTGGAGGCAACTGGTCCTCGATGTCTCTAATTGGAGATCATATTTAAGTAGGGGTTTTTCTTCCTGGGTTTTGTGGGCGATTATGTTTGTGAGTAGTGTTTGTTCTCCTCTGCGTCACGTTTTTTTGTCTATTCAGTTATTTTTATGTATTGCGTGAGTTTCACAGAGTAAATAAAATGTGGAACTATCACCACGCTGCGTTTTGGTCCCCTCTCTACGACAGCCGTGACAGCGAGTCAACATGTTTTCAGCACTTTCATTTCCCTGATTGATCAAAACTCATTTTCTCATCCTCTCTCGTCTCTCTGCAGCAGACATATAGTGAGCAATATGTTTGGTACGTCAAATCGCAATATCGAACCACTATATATATATATATATATATAAGAATCGTGAAAATCACATTATATATCGTATCAGCACCTAAGTATCACGATAATCCCTGGAAGACCCCAAACCCTAGTTCACACTGGCAATGGGGGCCTGCTAACCATGCTGTGTTCTGCCACAATGTCCCCAAGCCTTTCAGACTAATGACAGCCCTAATGTACCTCCACTCATTGGAATGGATGTTGAGCAGATCAATGTTGATGTGTGATAGAAGAATTTCTATGTTTTAAGATAATGATTAAATAATTCTACCCTGAAACATAATTATTAGTGATATGGTTTATGTAGCCTGTATAATGAGTAACTAAAATGTTAAGCATAAATCTAACGAGGTTGGACTGGGAAAGAGAAGAATGTGTGTGTGTGTTTAAGTAAACACCAAGGACCGTTAAACTGTGGTTGACCTGCCCTAGCTTGAACTCTGAGGGTTTATGATATGAGAGGGAGTATCCCTCAAGGTTTCCCTAATCTCAGAGGAATGGAACTGTCGGCTGGGTAATGATCTACAGTGTTGAGAGTTCTGGGGAAGAAGATAACTAACTCTCCTTAATGTTCGTGTGGATGTGTGTGCGTAAATAAAGGAGCCTGGTATATAATAGATGTCTTTGTATATGAACTGCAGAGGGCCCTCGTGAATAAACATTCTTGACTATTGTAAGCTGGGACTCTGTCTGTTTCATTCAACCAGAATCTTACAAATCCCGGGTTGCAGACTGAGTATTTTAATTGAAGTTCAGTTTAAGAACATTGAGAACATAATTCTCCTAACAGTCTTTAAGTACCAGATCTGGGACCAATGGCTTTTACCTTCCAGTAGAGATAACAGCGTCACCACCATGTCTTTCTGCAGGTCCAGGAGTTCCTTCAGTAGACCAATCTGACTGGAGTCCTGCAATAAAATAATGCACACGTACACAAGCATAGAGAAGACAGTTGTTTCATAAGAATATAATCGGATATATTTTTTTTTCTTTCATTGACCATTACTTTGTGTGTTACTGTCCACTGCTAAATATCACAGATCATAACAGATCTTACGTAGCTGAACCCTGGGCTAGTTGTGTCCCTAATGAAACGCTGCTTTAGGCCAAGCAGTGGACTAGGTGTAGGGATTCAGGTGACAGAGAGCTGCTGCCACAGAGAGGATGAGGAGGATGAAGGTGAGACTGAAACTCACCTCGTAATGGGTTCTTAGTAGTAGGTTCTGCACCTCACCTTGTAGTGGGTTCTACACCTCACCTCATAATGGGTTCTACACCTCACCTCATAATGGGTTCTACACCTCACCACGTAATGGGTTCTACACCTCACCTCATAATGGGTTCTACACCTCACCACATAATGGGTTCTACACCTCACCTCATAATGGGTTCTACACCTCACCACGTAATGGGTTCTACACCTCACCTCATAATGGGTTCTACACCTCACCTCATAATGGGTTCTACACCTCACCTCATAATGGGTTCTACACCTCACCTCATAATGGGTTCTACACCTCACCACGTAATGGGTTCTACACCTCACCTCATAATTGGTTCTACACCTCACCTCATAATGGGTTCTACACCTCACCTCATAATGGGTTCTACACCTCACCACGTAATGGGTTCTACACCTCACCACTTAATGGGTTCTACACCTCACCTCATAATGGGTTCTACACCTCACCTCATAATGGGTTCTACACCTCACCTCATAATGGGTTCTACACCTCACCTCATAATGGGTTCTACACCTCACCTCATAATGGGTTCTACACCTCACCTCATAATGGGTTCTACACCTCACCTCATAATGGGTTCTACACCTCACCACGTAATGGGTTCTACACCTCACCTCATAATGGGTTCTACACCTCACCACGTAATGGGTTCTACACCTCACCTCATAATGGGTTCTACACCTCACCACGTAATGCTGGTAATTCTGTTTTATTTAAACCAGAACTTTACGAACTCTGAGTTGCAGACGGAGTATTTCAATTGAAGTTCAGTTCAGTTTATGAACATTGAGAACATAATTCTCTTAACAATGTGTTAAAAAAAACGTCTTATTCTTTGACTGTAGAGCCGTGGTTCAGGAGTAACACTCCCTCTCTCACATACCAACTTCCGGCGCCAACAGAGATGGCCGCCTTGCTTCGCGTTCCTAGGAAAATATGCGGATTTGATGTACCTTTATTTAACGAGGCATGTCAGTTAAGAACAAATTCTTATTTACAATGACGGCCTACATCGGCCAAATCCTAGCCCGGACAACGCTAGGCCAAATTGTGCACCGCCCTACGGGACTCCCAATCACGGCCGGTTGTGGTACAGCCTGGAATCGAACCAGGGTCTGTAGTGACGCCTCTAGTGCCTTAGACCGCTGCGCCACTCGGGAGACCATGGAGTGAAGGTGGTCTCAGTACTGGTCAACTCCTTCACAGACGACGCTGCTCCTACAGTGCATTGGGAAATGTGCAGTTGCAAACCGTAGTCTGGCTTTTTTATGGCGGTTTTGGAGCAGTGGCTTCTTCCTTGCTGAGTGGCCTTTCAGGTTATGTCGATATAGGACTCGTTTTACTGTGGATATAGATACTTTTGTACCTGTTTCCTCCAGCATCTTCACAAGGTCCATTGCTGTTGTTCTGGGATTGATTTGCACTTTTCACACCAAAGGTAGGCCTTGAAATACATCCACAGGTACACCTCCAATTGACTCAAAGGATGTCAATTAGTCTATCAGAAGCTTCTAAAGCCATGACATAATTTTATGGAATTTTCCAAGCTGTTTAAAGGCACAGTCAACTTAGTGTATGTAACCTTCTGACCAACTGGAATTGTGATACAGTGAAATATAAGTGAAATAATTTGTCTGTAAACAATTATTGGAAAAATTACTTGTCATGCACAAAGTAGATGTCCTCACCGACTTGACAAAACTATAGTTTGTTAACAAGAAATGTGTGGAGTGGTTGAAAAAGTTAATGACTCCAACCTAAGTGTATGTAAACTTCCGACTTCAACTGTACCTGCTGGAGCGTGTGCTATGGATGGGTGTTGCTATGGTGACCAGTGAGCTGAGATAAGGCGGAGCTTTACCTAGCAAAGACTTATAGATGACCTGGAGCCAGTGGGTTTGGCGAGGAATATGTAGCGAGGGCCAGCCAACGAGAGCATACAGGTCGCAGTGGTGGGTAGTATATGGGGCTTTGGGGACCAAACGGATGGCACTGTGATAGACTGCATCCAGTTTGCTGAGTAGAGTGTTGGAGGCTATTTTGTAAATGACATCGCCGAAGTCGAGGACCGGTAGGATAGTCAGTTTTACGAGGGTATGTTTAGCAGCGTGAGTGAAGAAGGCTTTGTTGCGAAATAGGAAGCCGATTCTAGATTTAATTTTGGATTGGAGATGCTTAATATGAGTCTGGAAGGAGAGTTTACAGTCTAGCCAGACACCTAGGTATTTGTAGTTGTCCACATATTCTAAGTCAGAATCGTCCAGAGAAGTGATACTAGTCGGGCGGGCGGGTGCGGGCAGCGATCGGTTGAATTTAAGAGCAGTTGGAGGCCACGGGAGGAGTGTTGTATGGCATTGAAGCTTGTCTGGAGGTTAGTTAACACAATGTCCAAAGAAGGGCCAGATGTATACAGAATTGTGTCGTCTGCGTATAGGTGGATCAAGGAATCACGCGCAGCAAGAGCGACATCGTTGATATATACAGAGAAAATAGTCGGCCCAAGAATTGAACCCTGTGGTACCCCCATAGAGACTGCCAGAGGTCCGGACAACAGGTCCTCTGATTTGACACACTGAACTCGATCTGAGAAGTAGTTGAACCAGGCGAGGCAGTCATTTGAGAAACCAAGACTGTTGAGTCTGCCGATAAGAATACGGTGATTGACATAGTCGAAAAGCCTTGGCCAGGTCGATGAAGACGGCTGCACAGTACTGTGTTTTATTGATGGCGGTTATGATATCGTTTAGGACCTTGAGCGTGGCTGAGGTGCACCCGCGACCAGCTCGGAAACCGGATTGCACAGCGGAGAAGGTACGGTGGGATTCGAAATGGTCAGTGATCTGTTTAATAACTTTTGAAAGGCAGGGCAGGATGGATATAGGTCTGTAACAGTTTGGGTCTAGAGTGTCACCCCTTCCAATCTTTAGGAATCTCGGACGATACAAAAGAGAAGTTGAACAGACTAGTAATAGGGGTTGCAACAATGGCGGCAGATAATTTTTAGAAAGAGAGGGTCCAGATTGTCTAGCCTAGCTGATTTGTACGGGTCCAGGTTTTCAGACCATCTGCTATCTGGTTTTGGGTGAAGGAGAATCTGGGGAGGCTTGGGCCAGTTGCTGCAGGGGGTGCAGAGCTGTTGGCCGGGGTTGGGGTAGCCAGGTGGAAAGCATGGCCAGCCGTAGAGAAATGCTTATTGAAATTCTCAATTATCGTGGATTTATAGGTGGTGACAGTGTTTCCTAGCCTCAGTGCAGTGGGCAGCTGGGAGGAGGTGCTCTTATTCTCCATGGACTTTACAGTGTCCCAGAACTTTTTGGAGTTAAGAGCTACAGGATGCAAATGTCTGTTTGAAAAAGCTAGCCTTTGCTTTCCTAACTGACTGTGCGTATTGATTCCTGACTTCCCTGAAAACAGATTGATCTGTTTGGCTGGGCGGCCAGCTCTAGGAAGAGTCTTGGTGGTTCCAAACTTCTTCCATTTAATAATGATGGAGGCCACTGTGTTGTTGCGGACCTTAAATGCTGCAGACATTTCTGGTACCCTTCCCCAGATCTGTGCCTTGACACAATCCTGTCTCAGAGCTCTACAGAAGATTCCTTCAACCTCATGGCTTGGTTTTTGGTCTGACATGCACTGTCAACTGTGGGACCTTATATAGACAGGTGTGTGCCTTTCCAAATCATATCCAATCAATTGAATTTACCACAGGTGGACTCCAATCAAGATGTAGAAACATCTCAAGGATGATCAATGGAAACAGGATGCACCTGAGCTCAATTTCGAGTCTCATAGCAAAGGGTCTGAATACTTATGTAAATTATATATCTGTTTTAAATGTTTTATACATTTGCACATTTTTCTAAAAACCTGTTTTTGCTTTGTCATTATGGGGTATTATGTGTAAATTGATGAGAAAAAAGGGGTCTGAATATGCACACAAACTTTGGACAACTGTTAAATAGGCATATTGCAATCAAGAGAATTTTTGCATGATATTTGTTGTTTAAACCTGGGGTTGAAGATGATTCACTTGTTCTTATTTACCATCTAGAATGATAAGAGATTGAGTAGGTGGACAGAAACACCTGCGGATATAAACTGTAACCAGAATAAAGAATGAACACGTGAGAGAAAAATCTAAAATACTGTTAGAAATTAGCAAAAATGTACAACTAATAATACATTATGTACATTATTTTATTAAAGGAGAATCCATTAAGCTTCTTCTTTACTATACATTCCTCTTGCCATAGGTCTTCTGGAAGAATAGAACACTTGACCTGGTCATTGTCACCAAACCCCCTCTCACCTATGATGTTGGGCCAATAAACCAAAACCTTCTTGTTCCATATTCAGTCAGTTCCTACTATAACCATGTCACCGAGGTAATCCGAATTGTTAACCTCTCATTGTGGCTCCGGATCAACCTTTCAGCGACCTCAACCTACCGATAGCAAAAATATCTCGAAATGTATTCGATTTTTATTTATGAACTAATCTATGCGGTTATAAAATCCCGAATCGGTAGTATACGGCAGTCACCGAAGGGTTCGCTGTCTGATTCACCGAGCTATAATAAGAACTGGGTCTGACTCGTTCTCCTCTCTTCGTGTCACAGGGAACTCTGTACCATGCTGGCGACCAGGTCTGCGGCTAAATTGAAGTCGCCCTATTTTCATCCTAGGTGTGCGGTAGCTACAGTAGTACATGCGCAAAACCCAAGTCGTTAACTGGACTTTAAATTGAGGATCTGGCCATAAAACTATTAACTGCTAATCAAGTGGAAGACCACACACACACATAAATAATACAGTATTATAACTGTAGCATACCGTCGACTACACGTGACTGTGGAGAGCTTTAACTGTATCCACCCGGGAGCCAGAGACCAATCAATGACGTGTTTCCGAAGCGTCGATTTACCGACGTGTTTACAGACGGAAGAAGGAAAAACAACTTTATATCGGAGTTGTCTCGAGATGGCTATGCATTTTCATGGCATAAGGCTAGTAATCATATCATTTCTCCATTGAATACAGACGGTCGACGTAAACAACCCTCGTCGAATATTCAATGCTGGATTACAATAATGAGATGCATCCACCAATCCAAAGAAAGGAAAGGCGGAAGTTAGGCAGCCCGGTGAGTCGCTTTGTGGACAACGACTCCCATCGTTAGGTCCGGAGAGACATATATAAACCTGTCAGTATAGCCATAATCTTTGATAATAAAAGTAAATGAACAAAGAAGTAGACCAGACCCAGCTGCTATTGCATTTGGTGTCTATAAGAGACATCTCGTTAAGTAGACCGGAACTGACCTTTTTTGTTGTTGTTGTAAACGGCGAGTGAACCATCTTAATTTATCCACCATCTTTGGTGTGTTCAGGAGGAAGTGGAACATGTAAACACACAACAATGTCAGCCGTAGACCTAGTGCTCTGCAGCCAGACCTTACTTCTGCACAGTTATCAAGCTATATCAGACCCATATCCATCCATACAGAACACTTGTCGGCTCTGCGGTCAAAATCTGCTCATCAAGGGGACATTACAGGCAACACGAAGAATATTTGACAAGCCTAAAGCCTCAAAGGAAAAAAGGTTATGTGATAGATTCCTTGCCACCGGTTTAGTGCTAACTGAAGCACCAGGGGTGAAATCGGGCAGAATTTGTGCAAAGTGTTATAGACTATTTCTCAGGATAGAGGAATCTGTAAGCGTTTTAAAGAAATGGCAATCGGAGCATCAGACACCGGGGACGAGCAAGAAGAGGAAGCGTGAACGGGAACCGAGTCCATCTGAAACAGACAAGGGAGCCAAGAAGACATCTGAACGGGAACCGAGTCCATCTGGAACAGACAAGGGAGCCAAGAAGACATCTGAACGGGAACCGAGTCCATCTGGAACAGACAAGGGAACCAAGAAGACATCTGAACGGGAACCGAGTCCATCTGAGACAGACCGGGCTGCCAAGAAGACATGTCCTCCCTATAAAAAGGTTCCCCCGAGGAGCAGTCTTGTCGAGGTAGTTATACTGACCAACTAGCCCAACATTGGACTAAAGGAGCCTAACGTTACTCCATAGTCCAAGGACCTTAGACATTATGACTAAAGGGCGAATTGGCTCAGGAAGCCAAAAACATCCAAATACTCCCATCTAATCGCGAATCGATTCTCAATTTCGGTACGATTCTAGAAACATAAATCCGTATACTTTCATATCCAAAATAATTTCACAAATACAAAATACACTCTTAATGTATAGCGTTTGAACAGTTGCAGCCGTCAGTATTTTTCAGTTACAACACATTGTTGCTTTTACTCATAGGTGTTCAGAGACAGCAGACAGCAAAATAGCTCAGGACTCTGTCTTCTGTTTGTTTTCAGTAAATAAGCGCTGTAACATGGAAATATGGCCGTGTGAGATCTCTCTCTATAAAGGTGGAACAATTTAACCTTTCGTGTTTAAAAAATAAAATAAAAATGTATTTCTCGCCGATATGAAATACGGTTATTTTAATGCTACCAAAAAACCGTACCGCAAGCGATGCATGTTAATGTTAAGACCAAGCATAGTAGCTCTTAAAGCAACATGCATCACATTATTTAAATTTGACATTTTAGTCATTTAGCAGACACTCTTATCCAGAGCGACTTACAGTAGTGAATGCATACATTTCATACATTTCTTTTTTTTCCTGTACTGGTCCCCCGTGGGAATCGAACCCACAACCCTGGCGTTGCAAACACCATGCTCTACCAACTGAGCTACAGGGAAGGCATCACCTAGCCAACTACAAAGTGCACCCCCCCCCCTTCCTCCCAAAACCACATGCATATACTTGTACTGTAGTTTTCCTGCCTACTGTATTTTCATTATAATACTGTATTAGTCTATTAATTTCACATTATTTTGCAGGTTGTCATAACATACCCTAACCAATTGGATCCAAAGCTGAAAAAGAGGGTTGAGAAGGTTTCATCCGAATTTTCCGGAATGGTTGAAAACTTGGCAAAAGGCAAATTGACGACATTTGTCAGGTTAGCCTTGACGAATGAAACCATGTGTCAAGAAATCAGAAAGCAGATGACACAGAAAATAGAAGCAGAGGTCAAGGCATATGCAAGACCCTTAAATTACCTGACTTGTGCTGAACCTTGCATCTTGAGTAGTACCTCGTTGGAGAATATGAAGTGTTTTTCATACAAAGCGTTGGATGATGAGTTGTCCAGGAAGACACCATGGCTTTATACCACCATCAATACTGCAACAGGTGGATCCACCATCCATAACTGTGTAGCCGCCTCTGTGGCCCTGAGAGGTAGAAACCCCAGGCTTTCTGCACTGGCCTATGTCATCAACTCCACACTGACCCAAGGAGGGGTTAAGCCCATTTTCAAAAGACTCTCTAAGATGGGCATAACAACCACACACAGCAATGTCCTAAATAAGCAGAAAGAGATGAAGGCAGCTGGGTACAACATCAACATCAAATGCTGGAGGGAGGACTGTGAGCTGTTTTTCCAACATAGTATCAACGGTGAAGTCTGCCCACGACCACCTCCTACTGCTAAACCGACAGAGGAGACCGGAAGAGAGGAAGAAGAGGAGGAGGACAAGGGTCCAGTGGAGGATGAGTTTGAAATAGAGCTGGACTGGGGTCCACTGGAGGAAGAGGGTGAAGGAGATGAGGAAGAGTGGAGTCCACTGTCAGAAGAGACAGAAAGAGAGGAGGACAGAGGATCTACAGTGGAGGAAGAGAGAGGAGAGGAGAAAGCCCGGGGTTCCCTGCTAGGAGAGACAGAAAGAGAGGAAGAGGGACAAACATTATCAGCACTAGAAGGAAATGACAGACAGGAAGAGGATTCTGATTCAACAGTGGATTCAGAGACTGAATACTTTGGATTAAACCTCACCTGTGAGAGTGATTAGAGAAGTAGCCTAACAAAGAGTCTGTAGATTACAGATCTAGACCTGGGCTACATCTCTGAACAACAAGGGACTAATCATAGAATACATCCCAAATGGCACCCTATTCCCTTTATAGTGCACTACTTTTGACCAGGGCCATTTGGGACAGAATCATACAGTGAAATTACTCATGTTGAGGGGGGTCAGGATGTGAGGTCTACTGTTCCTGGTGTGTTGAGGGGGTCAGGATGTGAGGTCTACTGTTCCTGGTGTATTGAGGGGTCAGGATGTGAGGTCTACTGTTCCTGGTGTATTGAGGGGGTCAGGATGTGAGGTCTACTGTTCCTGGTGTATTGAGGGGGTCAGGATGTGAGGTCTACTGTTCCTGGTGTGTTGAGGGGGTCAGGATGTGAGGTCTACTGTTCCTGGTGTGTTGAGGGGTCAGGATGTGAGGTCTACTGTTCCTGGTGTATTGAGGGGTCAGGATGTGAGGTCTACTGTTCCTGGTGTGTTGAGGGGGTCAGGATGTGAGGTCTACTGTTCCTGGTGTATTGAGGGGTCAGGATGTGAGGTCTACTGTTCCTGGTGTGTTGAGGGGGTCAGGATGTGAGGTCTACTGTTCCTGGTGTATTGAGGGGTCAGGATGTGAGGTCTACTGTTCCTGGTGTGTTGAGGGGTCAGGATGTGAGGTCTACTGTTCCTGGTGTATTGAGGGGTCAGGATGTGAGGTCTACTGTTCCTGGTGTATTGAGGGGTCAGGATGTGAGGTCTACTGTTCCTGGTGTGTTGAGGGGGTCAGGATGTGAGGTCTACTGTTCCTGGTGTGTTGAGGGGTCAGGATGTGAGGTCTACTGTTCCCGGTGTGTTGAGGGGGTCAGGATGTGAGGTCTACTGTTCCTGGTGTGTTGAGGGGTCAGGATGTGAGGTCTACTGTTCCTGGTGTATTGAGGGGTCAGGATGTGAGGTCTACTGTTCCTGGTGTGTTGAGGGGGTCAGGATGTGAGGTCTACTGTTCCTGGTGTGTTGAGGGGTCAGGATGTGAGGTCTACTGTTCCTGGTGTATTGAGGGGGTCAGGATGTGAGGTCTACTGTTCCTGGTGTGTTGAGGGGGTCAGGATGTGAGGTCTACTGTTCCTGGTGTGTTGAGGGGGTCAGGATGTGAGGTCTACTGTTCCTGGTGTGTTGAGGGGGTCAGGATGTGAGGTCTACTGTTCCTGGTGTATTGAGGGGGTCAGGATGTGAGGTCTACTGTTCCTGGTGTATTGAGGGGTCAGGATGTGAGGTCTACTGTTCCTGGTGTGTTGAGGGGTCAGGATGTGAGGTCTACTGTTCCTGGTGTGTTGAGGGGTCAGGATGTGAGCTCTACTGTTCCTGGTGTGTTGAGGGGGTCAGGATGTGAGGTCTACTGTTCCTGGTGTGTTGAGGGGGTCAGGATGTGAGGTCTACTGTTCCTGGTGTGTATTGAGGGGTCAGGATGTGAGGTCTACTGTTCCTGGTGTATTGAGGGGTCAGGATGTGAGGTCTACTGTTCCTGGTGTATTGAGGGGGTCAGGATGTGAGGTCTACTGTTCCTGGTGTGTTGAGGGGGTCAGGATGTGAGGTCTACTGTTCCTGGTGTATTGAGGGGTCAGGATGTGAGGTCTACTGTTCCTGGTGTGTTGAGGGGGTCAGGATGTGAGGTCTACTGTTCCTGGTGTATTGAGGGGTCAGGATGTGAGGTCTACTGTTCCTGGTGTATTGAGGGGTCAGGATGTGAGGTCTACTGTTCCTGGTGTATTGAGGGGTCAGGATGTGAGGTCTACTGTTCCTGGTGTGTTGAGGGGGTCAGGATGTGAGTACAGTGTGTGTTGAGGGGGTCAGGATGTGAGTACAGTATATTGAGGGGTCAGGATGTGAGTACAGTGTGTTGAGGGGGTCAGGATGTGAGTACAGTATATTGAGGGGTCAGGATGTGAGTACAGTGTGTATTGAGGGGTCAGGATGTGAGTACAGTGTGTATTGAGGGGTCAGGATGTGAGTACAGTGTGTATTGAGGGGTCAGGATGTGAGTACAGTGTGTTGAGGGGGTCAGGATGTGAGTACAGTATATTGAGGGGTCAGGATGTGAGTACAGTGTGTTGAGGGGGTCAGGATGTGAGTACAGTGTGTATTGAGGGGTCAGGATGTGAGTACAGTGTGTATTGAGGGGTCAGGATGTGAGTACAGTGTATTGAGGGGTCAGGATGTGAGTACAGTGTGTATTGAGGGGTCAGGATGTGAGTACAGTGTGTTTACAACGGTATTAAACAGACCAGCTCCATTTAGATGTTCAATTCAAACTTTATTTTTTGTTATTTGGTACTTCTCCAAATGGCACCCTATTCCCTATATAGGGTTCTGGTCAGAAGGAATGCACTGAATGAATAGGGTGTCATTTGTGACGAAACCCTTGAATAGAAAAATGAATAAAAAATAAACCTATATCCAGTATTCCATAGAGGGGTCTGTTCATGTCTGGGTTATTGTTCAGGAAACAGAGGTCTTACCTGAACCTGTCCAATAAGAACACAGGTTTTTGTTTTGCTACATCGTGTTCTACTGAATAGGACCCTGTTACCACGACACTATCAATGATGTCACGGTCACATGTTTGGCCTGTAGCCCTCAGGGACAGGTCTGTGTTCTTGTGGCTGGGACAGATGGCGTCTCCAGGTTAGGGTATGGTAAGGTGCCTGGGAACCACAAACATCCACTTTGTTATGTCCATGTTGTTATAATTATATTTAATTTGGGATTTGTTCTCAATTAATTATCTGGGTAAATAAAGGTTAGACGAACACAAGATTTGACCTGTCTTTATCATGATGGACACCAGGCAGCCACCCATACAGCCTTGTAAATGATGATGGCAGACATTTTGTTTTCCAAAACTCACCAAATGTCTGCATCTCCCACAGCACGATGCCAAATGCCCACACGTCCCCCTTGAAGCTGTAATAGTTGGTTTTCTGACCGGCCAGGTCACAGTGCACCCACCACCTGTAAGTACAGGTCAGAGATCAGGACTAATAAATGTTCTGTAGCTGTGTGTATGGGTTACTGTCTGTAAGAAATGATCGTAGGTCACAGTGCACCACCTGGAACACAGACCCCAGATCATTTACTGTCTGTCTAATGTCAGGTCCCAGACCAGTAATGCAGGTGGCAGTTGGTGTCATAAGGAATGAGTGGGAGGAGGAGGAAACTGGCTTCCATTTTGGATCGGAGGTGTTCCATGGCCAGTGTGATGTGATAAGAGGTGATGGTGAGCAGGCTCTGTAGCTCAGGGTCAGGGGTCATCTCGTCTCTGTGGGTCTGAAGGAAGCGCCAACACACAGGACTCTGGGAGAACTACACACAGGACTCTGGGAGATCGACACACAGGACTCTGGGAGAACGACACACAGGGCTCTGGGAGATCGACACACAGGACTCTGGGAGAACGACACACAGGACTCTGGGAGAACGACACACAGGACTCTGGGAGATCGACACACAGGACTCTGGGAGATCAACACACAGGACTCTGGGAGATCAACACACAGGACTCTGGGAGATCACCACATAACACAGAATTCATGTTGTTGTAGTAAATATGTTATAGATGTGCCACTCGTTTCTATTCCTTATGGAGACTAATATAAATAATGCCGACTCCCAAAGTGGTAGATTATCACACAGTATTTTTTTCTTATTTTGGTCATGGGAGGATGGTCAGTTTCTCATTTGGGTCTCAGGCTGAAAAAGTTTAAGAACCCCAAATGTAGGGAATAGGCTGCCATTTGAGATACAAACTGTGTGACCTTACCCCCACTAAAGCAGTGTCTCGTTGCCCCCTCAGTCTCAATGGACATTTCATCTCTGGTCATTATGGGTATAAGATTATCAAGGAGTGGACTGGTGGTAGCCTAGCCTAGCGTTCCCTCTTTGATGAGCTGGTGGTAGCCTAGCCTAGTGTTCCCTCTGATCTGGTGGTAGCGTAGCCTAGCGTTCCCTCTGTGGTGTTCCCTCTTTGATGAGCTGGTGGTAGCGTAGCCTAGCGTTCCCTCTTTGGTGGTCTGGTGGTAGCCTAGCCTAGTGTTCCCTCTTTGGTGATCTGGTGGTAGCCTAGCCTAGTGTTCCCTCTTTGGTGATCTGGTGGTAGCGTAGCCTAGCGTTCCCTCTTTGGTGATCTGGTGGTAGCGTAGCCTAGCGTTCCCTCTTTGGTGATCTGGTGGTAGCCTAGCCTAGCGTTCCCTCTTTGGTGATCTGGTGGTAGCGTAGCCTAGCGTTCCCTCTTTGGTGATCTGGTGGTAGCGTAGCCTAGCGTTCCCTCTTTGGTGGTCTGGTGGTAGCCTAGCCTAGTGTTCCCTCTTTGGTGATCTGGTGGTAGCCTAGCCTAGTGTTCCCTCTTTGGTGATCTGGTGGTAGCGTAGCCTAGCGTTCCCTCTTTGGTGATCTGGTGGTAGCGTAGCCTAGCGTTCCCTCTTTGGTGATCTGGTGGTAGCGTAGCCTAGCGTTCCCTCTTTGGTGGTCTGGTGGTAGCGTAGCCTAGCGTTCCCTCTTTGGTGATCTGGTGGTAGCGTAGCCTAGCGTTCCCTCTTTGGTGATCTGGTGGTAGCGTAGCCTAGCGTTCCCTCTTTGGTGATCTGGTGGTAGCGTAGCCTAGCGTTCCCTCTTTGGTGGTCTGGTGGTAGCGTAGCCTAGCGTTCCCTCTTTGGTGGTCTGGTGGTAGCGTAGCCTAGCTTTCCCTCTTTGGTGATCTGGTGGTAGCGTAGCCTAGCGTTCCCTCTTTGGTGATCTGGTGGTAGCGTAGCCTAGCGTTCCCTCTTTGGTGATCTGGTGGTAGCGTAGCCTAGCGTTCCCTCTTTGGTGGTCTGGTGGTAGCGTAGCCTAGCGTTCCCTCTTTGGTGATCTGGTGGTAGCGTAGCCTAGCGTTCCCTCTTTGGTGATCTGGTGGTAGCGTAGCCTAGCGTTCCCTCTTTGGTGGTCTGGTGGTAGCGTAGCCTAAGCGTTCCCTCTTTGGTGATCTGGTGGTAGCGTAGCCTAGCGTTCCCTCTTTGGTGATCTGGTGGTAGCGTAGCCTAGCGTTCCCTCTTTGGTGATCTGGTGGTAGCGTAGCCTAGCTTTCCCTCTTTGGTGATCTGGTGGTAGCGTAGCCTAGCGTTCCCTCTTTGGTGATCTGGTGGTAGCTCCTCAGGGCCCTCTCTCTCCCCAGCTTCTCTCTCCCCAGGCTCTCTGCTCCTGAGGGCCCTCTCTTTCCCCAGCCTCTCCTCAGGGCCCTACCCACCCGTTTAACCCTACCCACCCCACCCGTCTAACCCTACCTACCTGTCTAACCCTACCCACCTACCTACCCACCTGTCCTCTTAAAAGAGCACCTGGTGAGGCTACATCCGTTCCATAACACTCCACATTAAACTGTAAACTGGCACTGCCCAACAATAGACAGACGTCGTCTCGGCCTAACTCACCGAATCGCTGTAAACAAGAGACCCGAAAGCCTGCTATTGTGTTTCTCTGCCAGTATCTGAGAGAAAGTCAGAACCCTTGAAGAGAAGACACTCGTTGAGAGAAAAACAGACATACATTAAACACATCATGCGGTGTTATTGGAGTCAGTAGGAGGGGTATGGTTTGTGTGTGAACCACACTTCCTGGAGGGGGAAATGCACAGGTGCATCCCGTGGTTCTGAAAACCCCTGACACTGAGCCGTCTGACAGAGACATTTACAGCGTCTATATGATGAACACTTAGGTCTACTAAATGTTGAGGAACTTTCTGTATCGTGACAGCCTTCTGGTAGGCCGTCATTGTAAATAAGAATTTGTTCTTAACTGACTTGCCTAGTTAAATAAAATATAGTATTACTTTTTGGTCAGTCGGGCCAATTATGGGCAGTGAAGGATATTATGAAGATGACAGCTAATAGACATCTTCAGTTGGAAAGAGATGCTTCACAGTGAAGTCTGGACTCCTATCATTCACATAGTTTAATATGGTGGGTGTGGATTTGAAAGTTCTTGTTTCCCAAATGGCACCCTATTCCCTATAGAGTGCACTAATTTTGACCAGGGCCTATAGGGAATAGGGTGCCATTTGGGACGTAAACTGCTGTCAGGTATACCGTGAAATTTCACGCTGGGCGTCTTTGTTTCGGGGAAGGATGTTCCGTTAGAGCTAGCTGGTCCGGTCCGTCAGAACTAGCAGCTCCTAGCTGGTCCGGTCCGCAGAAAGAAAACCGGGCTTCAGTGGAGGGCTGTGGTTTCCTCTCGCATTCAGAAAGTATTCAGACCCCTTGACTTTTTACACATTGTTACATTACAGCCTTATTCTAAAATTGATTTAATCTTATTTTTTTGATTTACTCAATCTACACACAACACCCCACAATGACAAAGCGAAAACAGGTTTTCCAGAAATGTTAGCAAATGTATAAAAAATAAAATACCTTATTTACATAGGTATTCAGACCCTTTGCTTTGAGCTCAGGTACATCCTGTTTCCATTGATCATCCTTGATGTTTCAACAACTTGGAGTCCACCTGTGGTAAATTTAATTGATAGGACATGATCTGGAAAGGCACACATCTGTCTATATAGGTGTGTGCAGTTGACAGTGCATGTCAGAGCAAAAACCAAGCCATGAGGTCAAAGGAATTGTCCGTAGAGCTCCGAGACAGGATTATGTCGAGGCACAGATCTGGGGAAGGGTACCAAAACATTTCTGCAGCATTGAAGATCCCCAAGAACACAGTGGCCTCCATCATTCTTAAATGGAAGAAGTTTGGAACCACCAAGACTCTTCCTAGAGCTGGTCACCCGGCCAAACTGAGCAATCGGGGGAGAAGGGCTAAGGGGAGTGACCAAGAACCCGATGGTCACTCTGACAGAGCTCCAGAGTTCCTCTGTGGAGATGGGAGAACCTTCCAGAAGGACAACCATCTCTGCAGCACTCCACCAATCAGGCCTTTATGGTCGAGCGGCCAGCCTCAAGTCACTCCTCAGTAAAAAGCACGACAGCCCGTTTGAAGTTTGCCAAAAGGCACCTAAAGACTCCTAGACCATGAGAAACAATATTCTCTGGTCTGATGAAACCAAGATTGAACTATTTGGCCTGAATGCAAAGCATCACACATCTGGAGGAAATATGGCACCATCCCTACGGTGAAGCATGGTGGTGGCAACATCATGCTGTGAGGATGTTTTTCAGTGGCAGGGACTGGGAGACTAGTCAGGATCGAGGGAAAGATGAACGGAGCAAAGTACAGAGAGATCCTTGATGAAAAGCCGCTCCAGACCGCTCAGGACCTCAGACTGGGGGCGAAGGTTCACCTTCCAACAGGACAACGACCCAAAGCACACAGCCAAAACAACGCAGGAGTGGCTTCGGGACAATTCTCTGAATATTCTTGAGTGGCCCAGACAGAACCTGGACTTGAACCCGATCAAATCTGAAAATAGCTGTGCATCCAAGCTGACAGAGCTTGAGAGGATCCGCAGAGATGAAATGGGAGAAACTCCCCAAATACAGGTGTGCCAAGCTTGTAGCGTCATACCCAAGAAGACATGAGGCTGTAATCGCTGCCAAAGGTGCTTCAACAAAGTACTGAGTAAAGGGTCTGAATACTTATGTAAATGTGATAGTTTTGTTATTTTGATAAATTAGCAAACATTTCTAAAAAAAAATGTTTTTTTTTTGCTTTGTCATTATGGGGTATTGTGTGTAGAAGGATGAGGGGGAAAAAAAGATATATTTTAGAATAAGGCTGTAACGTAACCATGTGGGAAAAAAAGTCAAGAGGTCTGAATACTTTCCCGAAGGCACTGTCGACTAACTCAACTCACAGAAAGAGACCCGGGCTTCAGTAGAGGGCTGTGGTTTCCTCTCACATACACCAACTCAACTCACAGGCTGTGCCTGCTGCAAGCATGATTGGAGCCCTCCCACACTCTTCACACACACAAACCAACCCATTAACTGAATTCCTTAATTGCATCTGATTTATTGAATGTGTTGCTTAGTTACAGATCAACAGTATCATCACTCCATATACAACTACATTATTATTATTTTATTTTTTTACAGTTCATATTCAAATACATCCATTTTAAATGGATTATTTACAAAACACTTGATGTACATTTTCAAAGTCAGTGCAATGTTATTTTTACAAAACAAACAAAAAAGTAATTTCATTAAATACATATTTTTCCCCCGATCCATCAAAAATAAAGGAAGACGTGGAAAAACAACTTCAGTAGTAGACTACCTGTCAACGGGTCATACCATACTGCCACAGAGCGAGGGGTGTTCACTGTTCAGTTAATACATTAACCCTGGTTCTGTACGGGATTGAAATGCTCATATGAGTGTTTTAAAAGAAGACATCAGCCTGGAATCAGAACATTTAACTGACTGAATCTGAAGTGAACAAACCGTGGAATGAGGCAGGGTTACAGGCTGGTCGTCTCTGTGCTTGCTGGTACAAGAGGACTGAAGATGGTGGTACAAGCCTGGTATAGATCGGTTTTGTCCCAAACAGCACCCTATTCTGTACACAGTGCACTACTTTTGACCAGAGCCCTACGGGCCCTAGTCAAAAGCAGTGCACGATTATAAGGAATTACATTAGGGAATATGGTGCCATTTCAGACACAGACCTCATTTTCCCGTCTCGCTTAAAACAGGGCGCATGTAGCCCAGCAGCAACAGGTACGTTCAGAGTCACTACAAACCAAGTCCAAAATAGGGCACTACATAGGGTATAAGGTGCCATTTGTAGAAAGCAGTTCAGATATCCACACTAACTTGGTAATGAAGCAGGCATTCTAAGTGCTATGCTTGTATAAACATTGGAACATGGGCCTGTTCTGATCGCCACAAAACAGTTCCCTTTGAGTGAAGTGATGTATTTTAAAATGTTGGGGACAACATTCTCTCCCTCTCTCTCTACAATATTCAATAGTTAGACATCGTTTTACAGTGGGGGGTGGGGAGAAATATATATATATTTTTTAAATACAAAAGAACGTTCAGTAATGCAATTTTTACATTAGTCTCACAAAGAAAAATAAACACTTCATCCAGCGAATCAATGACGATCAGCCTATCCCCCTCCTCACAAATAGGGCAGCAGCCTATCCCCCTCCTCACAAATAGGGCAGCAGCCTATCCCCCTCCTCACAAATAGGGCAGCAGCCTATCCCCCTCCTCACAAATAGGGCAGCAGCCTATCCCCCTCCTCACAAATAGGGCAGCAGCCTATCCCCCTCCTCACAAATAGGGCAGCAACAACAGTTGGATTTAAAATCACCTAACATTCTCTTGAATGATGCTGGGAGAAAACTTCACTATAAGAGAGACCCTTTCACAGCTAAAATCATAAATAAATGAAAACCATCAAAACATTCAGTTGTTCTCCAGGTGAGAAAACAGACATCTGTTCACAGTGGTGATCTGAAAAGAAGGTCGCTCGACACATCAGCTGCTACCGTGGGTTATGACATGTTATGTCATTCGTATGACAGTGCTAGGAAGACCATATTTTTTAAATTTAACTAGGCAAGTCAGTTAAAGAACAAATTCATATTTACAATGACAGCCTAGGAACAGTGGGTTAACTGCCTTGTTCAGGGGAAGAATGACAGATTTTACCTTGTCAGCTCAGGGATTCGATCTTGCAACCTTTCGGTTACTAGTCCAACGCTCTAACCACTTGGCTACCCTGCCACCCATATGACAACACACCTTTCGAGTAGTGTTTTACGACAGATTATTTTATCTAGCAGCTGATGGTAATGGTAAAAACATATGATTGTTTAGGGAACAGAGTGGTGAGGACACTAGCTCACCAATCGCATGGAAAATGTGACGCAAGGCATCAGAAATGACACCCTATTCCTTGAAAACAGAGTTTCGGGAAAAGTATTCACACCTCTTGACTTCGTCCATATTTTGTGTTTCAGCCTGATTTTAAAATGGAATAAAATATATATTGTTTATCACTTGCCTACACACAATATCAAAAGAAAAATAATGCTTTTAGAAATGTTTACAAATTAATTAAAAATGAAAAGCTGAAATGTCTTGAGTCAATAAGTATTCATATATATAAATAGTGTTTAACATGATTTTTGAATGACTACCTCATCTCTGTAGCCCACACATACAGTACAATTATCTGTATGGTCCCTCAGTCGAGCGGTGAATTTCAAAAACATATTCAACCACAAAGACCAGGGAGGTTTTCCAATGCCTCGTAAAGAAGGATTGATTGGTAGATGGGTAAAAATAATAAGCAATCGCTGAATATCCCTTTGAGCATGGTGAAGTTATTGATTACACTTTGGATGGTGTATCAACACACGCTGTCACAACAAAGATACAGGCGTCCTTCCTAACTCAGTTGTCGGAGAGGAAGGAAACCGCTCAGGAATTTCACCATGAGGCCAATGGTGACTTTAAAACAGTTACAGAGTTTAATGGCTGTGATAGGAGAAAACTGAGGATGGATCAACAACATTGTAGTTACTTCACAACACTAACCTAAATGACAGAGTGGAAAGAAGGAAGCCTATACAGAATACAAATATTTAAAACATGCATCCTGTTTGCAACAAGGTACTTAAGTAATACTGCAGAAAATGTGGCAAAGAAAGGAACTTATGTCCTGAATACAAAGCCTTATGTTTGGGGCAAATCCAACACAACACTGAGTACCACTCTTTATATTTTCAAGCATGGTGGTGGCTGCATCATGTTATGGGTATGCTTGTCATCGGCAAGGACCAAGGAGTTTTTAGGATAAAAAGAAATGGAACAGAGCTAAGCACAGGCTAAATCCTAGAGGAAAACCTGGTTCAGTCTGCTTTCCACCAGACACTGGGAGATGAATTCACCTTTCAGCAGGACAATAACCTAAAACACAAATACACTGGAGTTGCTTACCAAGATGACATTGAATGTTCCTGACTGGACTAAGTCGTTTTGTCTTGAAAATCTATGGCAAGACTTGAAAATGGCTGTCTAGCGATGCTCAACAACCATCTTGACAGAGCTTGAAGAATTTTTTAAAGAATAATGTACAAATATTGTACAATCCAGGTGTGCAAAGCTCTTAGAGCAGGTGTGTCAAACTCATTCCACGGAGGGTCTAGTGTCTACGTGTTGTCAGTTTTTCCTTTCAATTAAGACCTAGACAACCAGGTGAGGAGAGTTCCTTACTGAGACCTAGACAACCAGGTGAGGGGAGTTCCTTACTGAGACCTAGACGACCAGGTGAGGAGAGTTCCTTACTGAGACCTAGACAACCAGGTGAGGAGAGTTCCTTACTGAGACCTAGACAACCAGGTGAGGAGAGTTCCTTACTGAGACCTAGACAACCAGGTGAGGGGAGTTCCTTACTGAGACCTAGACGACCAGGTGAGGAGAGTTCCTTACTGAGACCTAGACAACCAGGTGAGGGGAGTTCCTTACTGAGACCTAGACAACCAGGTGAGGAGAGTTCCTTACTGAGACCTAGACAACCAGGTGAGGGGAGTTCCTTACTGAGACCTAGACAACCAGGTGAGGAGAGTTCCTTACTGAGACCTAGACAACCAGGTGAGGGGAGTTCCTTACTGAGACCTAGACGACCAGGTGAGGAGAGTTCCTTACTGAGACCTAGACGACCAGGTGAGGAGAGTTCCTTACAATCAAGTACAAGGGAGGAGCAAAAACCTGCAAGACACTGGGCCCTCCGTGGAATGAGTTTGACACAAGACTTACCCAGAAAGACTCAACTGTAACCGCTGCCAAAGGTGACTATAATACGTATTGACTCAGGGGTGTGAATACTTATATAAATTACATATTTCATTTTCAATAAAGTTGCAAACATTTCAGATTTTTTCCCCCTCACTTTGTCATTATGGGGTATTGTGTGTAGATGGGTGAGGGGGGGAAACAAAGGCTGTAACACTACAAAATGTGGAATAAGTCAAGGGGTATGAACACTTTGTGAAGGTACTCTTCAGTAGTGCACTATTTCTGACCAGGGCCCTGGTCAAAAGTAGTGCACAAGGGAGTCATGTGGCCCTATTGATTTACAGTCTCAGAGTGGCCCCCTACAACGTTCTGTAGACAAACACTATGGACGAGACGTTCTGTAGACAGACAGAGACGAGACGTTCTGTAGACAGACAGAGACGGGACGTTCTGTAGACAGACAGAGACGGGACGTTCTGTAGACAGACAGAGACGGGACGTTCTGTAGACAGACAGAGACGGGACGTTCTGTAGACAGACAGAGACGGGACGTTCTGTAGACAGACAGAGACGGGACGTTCTGTAGACAGACAGAGACGGGACGTTCTGTAGACAGACAGAGACGGGACGTTCTGTAGACAGACAGAGACGGGACGTTCTGTAGACAGAGACGAGACGTTCTGTAGACAGAGACGAGACGTTCTGTAGACAGAGACGAGACGTTCTGTAGACAGACGAGACGTTCTGTAGACAGAGACGAGACGTTCTGTAGACAGAGACGAGACGTTCTGTAGACAGAGACGAGACGTTCTGTAAACAGAGACGAGACGAGACGTTCTGTAAACAGAGACGAGACGTTCTGTAGACAGAGACGAGACGAGACGTTCTGTAGACAGACAGAGACGAGACGTTCTGTAAACAGACAGAGACGTTCTGTAGACAGAGATGAGAACAACCCTTAAATTAACCAAATGTACATACAAAAATAATTGCAATGATAAAAATAACTCTTTGGAGAAAGAGAAAACAATACAAATATGTATTTATATATTATCTTTGAAACATCCTTTATGGCACCTGTCCACAACATAACCAAGATTTAAACTCAAGCTTGTGAGTTAAAATGACAACAATGAACGCCCCTAAAGTCATTCGATGTTGATCAGCAATTGCACATTTTTGTTTTAGGCAGTTGCCTGGCAAGGGCCAAATTAAAGGTCAAACCCCTCAATTTTGTGGGATAATCAAAAGGAGGAAGTGGGTGAGGTTTTAATACTGTCACAAATATTTGACCGTTCCAATTGGCCAATGAAATGCAGTGAGGTAGCATTATGAGTTTTTTTTTTTTTAAATGACAGTATCATTACTGAAGAAGGAAAATAAGAACATTTGGAGAACCCCTTTTATCGATAAAATAACACAGTATAATCTCTACATTACCGTTTCTGTATAGCGAGTTATAGAGACAGACATTATGTAGGTATTTGGACATGTTTTGATGGCTGCAGGGGACAAATATGCACAACAAGGAAGCAATATCAGCTCATGTGCTGACAATCTCTCTCTCACACACACACACACACACACACACACACACACACACACACACACACACACACACACACACACACACACACACACGAGGGTGGGTTTCCTCAGGCTCAATGTGCAACAGCTTAGTGCTTTAAAAAAGAAATGGGGCATCAATGTTGTTCTCTTGACAAAACAACAGGGGGGGTATCATGACAACCGGTCCGGCATTCAAGTGGTTCAGTTTGTGATGACTCGACCAAAAGACACCATTTTGTGCTTCCTGGCGCCCAGTTGAGACTGGCTGAAGAAGCCCTGTGTCCTTTCCGTACGGGGCTGGCTGAGTCCGACAGTCCAGAGTTCCAGGCATAGTGTTGACGGTTGAGCGGAAGGTAGGTGGAAGACTGTGGGATCCTGATCACTGAAGGACACAGTACTTCTTGTAGTCAGACTCAAAGTCCTCGTCCATGCTAGTGGTGTCGGCCATCTTCTTGCCGTCAGTCTTCGGCAGGAACTGAGAGAAGTCCACTCCCTGCTGCTCATAGAACAGGATGTAGGCGGAGTCCGTGTCCATCTCCTCTGAGTGCACTTCCTAGGGAGGATACGCAAAACAAGTACGCACTTTAAAATGTCTTGTTTTGTCTTTAAAATTATTAGTCGAGGGGGGTGTGTGTGTGTGTGTGTGTGTGTGTGTGTGTGTGTGTGTGTGTGTGTTCTTACCTTACAGCTGCTGTCGTTGTAACAGTACCATTTGTTGTTGGGGTTTTTGGCATAGGTCACATAATGTCCTCCTCCCATGATACCTGAATGGCACTGTGGAGAGAGAGAGAGAACCACCTATTACCTCCCATGATACCTGAATGGTACTGTGGAGAGAGAGAGAGAACCTCCTATTACCTCCCATGATACCTGAATGGTACTGTGGAGAGACAGAGAGAACCTCCTATTACCTCCCATGATACCTGAATGGTACTGTGGAGAGAGAGAGAACCTCCTATTACCTCCCATGATACCTGAATGGCACTGTGGAGAGAGAGAGAACCTCCTATTACCTCCCATGATACCTGAATGGTACTGTGGAGAGAGAGAGAACCTCCTATTACCTCCCATGATACCTGAATGGTACTGTGGAGAGACAGAGAACCTCCTATTACCTCCCATGATACCTGAATGGTACTGTGGAGAGAGAGAGAACCTCCTATTACCTCCCATGATACCTGAATGGTACTGTGGAGAGACAGAGAACCTCCTATTACCTCCCATGATACCTGAATGGCACTGTGGAGAGACAGAGAGAACCTCCTATTACCTCCCATGATTCCTGAATGGTACTGTGGAGAGACAGAGAGAACCTCCTATTACCTCCCATGATACATGAATGGTACTGTGGAGAGAGAACCTCCTATTACCTCCCATGATACCTGAATGGCACTGTGGAGAGAGAGAGAACCTCCTATTACCTCCCATGATACCTGAATGGTACTGTGGAGAGAGAGAGAACCACCTATTACCTCCCATGATACCTGAATGGCACTGTGGAGAGACAGAGAGAACCTCCTATTACCTCCCATGATACCTGAATGGTACTGTGGAGAGAGAGAGAACCTCCTATTACCTCCCATGATACCTGAATGGTACTGTGGAGAGAGAGAGAACCTCCTATTACCTCCCATGATACCTGAATGGCACTGTGGAGAGAGAACCAGCTATTACCTCCCATGATACCTGAATGGCACTGTGGAGAGAGAACCTCCTATTACCTCCCATGATACCTGAATGGCACTGTGGAGAGAGAACCTCCTATTACCTCCCATGATACCTGAATGGTACTGTGGAGAGAGAGAGAACCTCCTATTACCTCCCATGATACCTGAATGGTACTGTGGAGAGAGAACCACCTATTACCTCCCATGATACCTGAATGGCACTGTGGAGAGAGAACCTCCTATTACCTCCCATGATACCTGAATGGTACTGTGGAGAGAGAGATAACCTCCTATTACCTCCCATGATACCTGAATGGTACTGTGGAGAGAGAACCTCCTATTACCTCCCATGATGCCTGAATGGTACTGTGGAGAGAGAACCTCCTATTACCTCCCATGATACCTGAATGGTACTGTGGAGAGAGAACCTCCTATTACCTCCCATGATACCTGAATGGTACTGTGGAGAGACAGAGAACCTCCTATTACCTCCCATGATACCTGAATGGTACTGTGGAGAGACAGAGAGAACCTCCTATTACCTCCCATGATACCTGAATGGTACTGTGGAGAGAGAGAGAACCTCCTATTACCTCCCATGATACCTGAATGGCACTGTGGAGAGAGAGAGAACCTCCTATTACCTCCCATGATACCTGAATGGTACTGTGGAGAGAGAGAGAACCTCCTATTACCTCCCATGATACCTGAATGGCACTGTGGAGAGAGAGAGAACCTCCTATTACCTCCCATGATACCTGAATGGTACTGTGGAGAGAGAGAGAACCTCCTATTACCTCCCATGATACCTGAATGGCACTGTGGAGAGACAGAGAGAACCTCCTATTACCTCCCATGATACCTGAATGGTACTGTGGAGAGAGAACCTCCTATTACCTCCCATGATACCTGAATGGTACTGTGGAGAGAGAGAGAACCTCCTATTACCTCCCATGATACCTGAATGGTACTGTGGAGAGAGAGAACCTCCTATTACCTCCCATGATACCTGAATGGTACTGTGGAGAGAGAGAGAGAACCACCTATTACCTCCCATGATACCTGAATGGTACTGTGGAGAGACAGAGAGAACCACCTATTACCTCCCATGATACCTGAATGGTACTGTGGAGAGACAGAGAACCACCTATTACCTCCCATGATACCTGAATGGTACTGTGGAGAGAGAGAACCTCCTATTACCTCCCATGATACCTGAATGGTACTGTGGAGAGAGAGAGAACCTCCTATTACCTCCCATGATACCTGAATGGTACTGTGGAGAGAGAGAACCTCCTATTACCTCCCATGATACCTGAATGGTACTGTGGAGAGAGAACCTCCTATTACCTCCCATGATACCTGAATGGTACTGTGGAGAGAGAGAAACCTCCTATTACCTCCCATGATACCTGAATGGTACTGTGGAGAGACGAGAGAACCTCCTATTACCTCCCATGATACCTGAATGGTACTGTGGAGAGACAGAGAGAACCTCCTATTACCTCCCATGATACCTGAATGGTACTGTGGAGAGAGAGAGAACCTCCTATTACCTCCCATGATACCTGAATGGTACTGTGGAGAGAGAACCTCCTATTACCTCCCATGATACCTGAATGGTACTGTGGAGAGAGAGAGAACCTCCTATTACCTCCCATGATACCTGAATGGTACTGTGGAGAGACAGAGAGAACCTCCTATTACCTCCCATGATACCTGAATGGTACTGTGGAGAGAGAACCTCCTATTACCTCCCATTATACCTGAATGGTACTGTGGAGAGAGAGAGAACCTCCTATTACCTCCCATGATACCTGAATGGTACTGTGGAGAGAGAGAACCTCCTATTACCTCCCATGATACCTGAATGGTACTGTGGAGAGAGAGAGAACCTCCTATTACCTCCCATGATACCTGAATGGTACTGTGGAGAGAGAGAGAACCACCTATTACCTCCCATGATACCTGAATGGTACTGTGGAGAGAGAACCAGCTATTACCTCCCATGATACCTGAATGGCACTGTGGAGAGAGAACCTCCTATTACCTCCCATGATACCTGAATGGTACTGTGGAGAGAGAGAGAGAACCTCCTATTACCTCCCATGATACCTGAATGGTACTGTGGAGAGAGAGAGAACCTCCTATTACCTCCCATGATACCTGAATGGTACTGTGGAGAGAGAGAACCTCCTATTACCTCCCATGATACCTGAATGGCACTGTGGAGAGAGAGAACCACCTATTACCTCCCATGATACCTGAATGGTACTGTGGAGAGAGAACCAGCTATTACCTCCCATGATACCTGAATGGCACTGTGGAGAGAGAACCTCCTATTACCTCCCATGATACCTGAATGGTACTGTGGAGAGAGAGAGAACCTCCTATTACCTCCCATGATACCTGAATGGTACTGTGGAGAGAGAGAGAACCACCTATTACCTCCCATGATACCTGAATGGTACTGTGGAGAGAGAGAGAACCTCCTATTACCTCCCATGATACCTGAATGGTACTGTGGAGAGAGAGAGAACCTCCTATTACCTCCCATGATACCTGAATGGTACTGTGGAGAGAGAGAGAACCACCTATTACCTCCCATGATACCTGAATGGCACTGTGGAGAGAGAGAAACCAGCTATTACCTCCCATGATACCTGAATGGTACTGTGGAGAGAGAGAGAACCTCCTATTACCTCCCATGATACCTGAATGGTACTGTGGAGAGAGAGAGAACCTCCTATTACCTCCCATGATACCTGAATGGCACTGTGGAGAGAGAGAACCTCCTATTACCTCCCATGATACCTGAATGGCACTGTGGAGAGAGAGAGAACCACCTATTACCTCCCATGATACCTGAATGGTACTGTGGAGAGAGAACCAGCTATTACCTCCCATGATTCCTGAATGGTACTGTGGAGAGAGAACCTCCTATTACCTCCCATGATACCTGAATGGTACTGTGGAGAGAGAACCACCTATTACCTCCCATGATACCTGAATGGCACTGTGGAGAGAGAACCTCCTATTACCTCCCATTATACCTGAATGGTACTGTGGAGAGAGAGAGAACCTCCTATTACCTCCCATGATACCTGAATGGCACTGTGGAGAGACAGAGAGAACCTCCTATTACCTCCCATGATACCTGAATGGTACTGTGGAGAGAGAGAGAACCTCCTATTACCTCCCATGATACCTGAATGGTACTGTGGAGAGAGAGAGAACCTCCTATTACCTCCCATGATACCTGAATGGTACTGTGGAGAGAGAGAGAAACCACCTATTACCTCCCATGATACCTGAATGGTACTGTGGAGAGAGAACCAGCTATTACCTCCCATGATACCTGAATGGCACTGTGGAGAGAGAACCTCCTATTACCTCCCATGATACCTGAATGGTACTGTGGAGAGAGAGAGAGAACCTCCTATTACCTCCCATGATACCTGAATGGTACTGTGGAGAGAGAGAGAACCTCCTATTACCTCCCATGATACCTGAATGGTACTGTGGAGAGAGAGAGAACCTCCTATTACCTCCCATGATACCTGAATGGCACTGTGGAGAGAGAGAGAACCACCTATTACCTCCCATGATACCTGAATGGTACTGTGGAGAGAGAACCAGCTATTACCTCCCATGATACCTGAATGGCACTGTGGAGAGAGAACCTCCTATTACCTCCCATGATACCTGAATGGTACTGTGGAGAGAGAGAGAACCTCCTATTACCTCCCATGATACCTGAATGGTACTGTGGAGAGAGAGAGAACCACCTATTACCTCCCATGATACCTGAATGGTACTGTGGAGAGAGAGAACCTCCTATTACCTCCCATGATACCTGAATGGTACTGTGGAGAGAGAGAGAACCACCTATTACCTCCCATGATACCTGAATGGTACTGTGGAGAGAGAGAGAACCTCCTATTACCTCCCATGATACCTGAATGGTACTGTGGAGAGAGAGAGAACCACCTATTACCTCCCATGATACCTGAATGGCACTGTGGAGAGAGAGAACCAGCTATTACCTCCCATGATACCTGAATGGTACTGTGGAGAGAGAGAGAACCTCCTATTACCTCCCATGATACCTGAATGGTACTGTGGAGAGAGAGAGAACCTCCTATTACCTCCCATGATACCTGAATGGCACTGTGGAGAGAGAGAGAACCTCCTATTACCTCCCATGATACCTGAATGGTACTGTGGAGAGAGAACCTCCTATTACCTCCCATGATACCTGAATGGCACTGTGGAGAGAGAGAGAACCTCCTATTACCTCCCATGATACCTGAATGGCACTGTGGAGAGAGAGAGAACCACCTATTACCTCCCATGATACCTGAATGGTACTGTGGAGAGAGAACCAGCTATTACCTCCCATGATTCCTGAATGGTACTGTGGAGAGAGAACCTCCTATTACCTCCCATGATACCTGAATGGTACTGTGGAGAGAGAACCACCTATTACCTCCCATGATACCTGAATGGCACTGTGGAGAGAACCTCCTATTACCTCCCATGATACCTGAATGGTACTGTGGAGAGAGAACCTCCTATTACCTCCCATGATACCTGAATGGTACTGTGGAGAGAGAACCACCTATTACCTCCCATGATACCTGAATGGCACTGTGGAGAGAGAACCTCCTATTACCTCCCATGATACCTGAATGGTACTGTGGAGAGAGAGAACCTCCTATTACCTCCCATGATACCTGAATGGTACTGTGGAGAGAGAACCAGCTATTACCTCCCATGATACCTGAATGGTACTGTGGAGAGAGAACCACCTATTACCTCCCATGATACCTGAATGGCACTGTGGAGAGAGAGAGAACCTCCTATTACCTCCCATGATACCTGAATGGTACTGTGGAGAGAGAACCTCCTATTACCTCCCATGATACCTGAATGGTACTGTGGAGAGAGAACCTCCTATTACCTCCCATGATACCTGAATGGTACTGTGGAGAGAGAGAGAACCTCCTATTACCTCCCATGATACCTGAATGGTACTGTGGAGAGAGAGAGAACCTCCTATTACCTCCCATGATACCTGAATGGTACTGTGGAGAGAGAGAGAACCTCCTATTACCTCCCATGATACCTGAATGGTACTGTGGAGAGAGAGAGAACCTCCTATTACCTCCCATGATACCTGAATGGCACTGTGGAGAGAGAACCTCCTATTACCTCCCATGATGCCTGAATGGCACTGTGGAGAGAGAGAGAACCACCTATTACCTCCCATGAAACCTGAATGGTACTGTGGAGAGAGAGAGAACCTCCTATTACCTCCCATGATACCTGAATGGTACTGTGGAGAGAGAGAGAACCTCCTATTACCTCCCCATGATACCTGAATGGCACTGTGGAGAGAGAACCTCCTATTACCTCCCATGATACCTGAATGGTACTGTGGAGAGACAGAGAACCTCCTATTACCTCTCATGATACCTGAATGGTACTGTGGAGAGACAGATAACCACCTATTACCTCCCATGATACCTGAATGGTACTGTGGAGAGAGAGAGAACCTCCTATTACCTCCCATGATACCTGAATGGTACTGTGGAGAGAGAGAGAACCTCCTATTACCTCCCATGATACCTGAATGGTACTGTGGAGAGAGAGAGAACCACCTATTACCTCCCATGATACCTGAATGGCACTGTGGAGAGACAGAGAACCACCTATTACCTCCCATGATACCTGAATGGTACTGTGGAGAGAGAACCACCTATTACCTCCCATGATACCTGAATGGTACTGTGGAGAGAGAGAGAACCTCCTATTACCTCCCATGATACCTGAATGGCACTGTGGAGAGAGAACCTCCTATTACCTCCCATGATACCTGAATGGTACTGTGGAGAGAGAACCACCTATTACCTCCCATGATACCTGAATGGTACTGTGGAGAGAGAGAGAACCTCCTATTACCTCCCATGATACCTGAATGGCACTGTGGAGAGAGAGAGAACCTCCTATTACCTCCCATGATACCTGAATGGCACTGTGGAGAGAGAGAGAACCTCCTATTACCTCCCATGATACCTGAATGGTACTGTGGAGAGAGAGAGAACCTCCTATTACCTCCCATGATACCTGAATGGTACTGTGGAGAGAGAGAGAACCACCTATTACCTCCCATGATGCCTGAATGGTACTGTGGAGAGAGAGAGAACCTCCTATTACCTCCCATGATACCTGAATGGTACTGTGGAGAGAGAGAGAACCTCCTATTACCTCCCATGATACCTGAATGGTACTGTGGAGAGAGAACCTCCTATTACCTCCCATGATACCTGAATGGTACTGTGGAGAGACAGAGAGAACCTCCTATTACCTCCCATGATACCTGAATGGTACTGTGGAGAGAGAACCTCCTATTACCTCCCATGATACCTGAATGGTACTGTGGAGAGAGAACCTCCTATTACCTCCCATGATACCTGAATGGCACTGTGGAGAGACAGAGAGAACCTCCTATTACCTCCCATGATACCTGAATGGTACTGTGGAGAGAGAGAGAACCACCTATTACCTCCCATGATACCTGAATGGCACTGTGGAGAGACAGAGAGAACCTCCTATTACCTCCCATGATGCCTGAATGGTACTGTGGAGAGAGAACCTCCTATTACCTCCCATGATACCTGAATGGTACTGTGGAGAGAGAACCTCCTATTACCTCCCCCATGATACCTGAATGGTACTGTGGAGAGAGAGAGAACCTCCTATTACCTCCCATGATGCCTGAATGGTACTGTGGAGAGAGAACCACCTATTACCTCCCATGATGCCTGAATGGCACTGTGGAGAGAGAACCAGCTATTACCTCCCATGATACCTGAATGGTACTGTGGAGAGAGAGAAACCTCCTATTACCTCCCATGATACCTGAATGGTACTGTGGAGAGAGAACCACCTATTACCTCCCATGATTCCTGAATGGTACTGTGGAGAGAGAGAGAACCACCTATTACCTCCCATGATACCTGAATGGTACTGTGGAGAGACAGAGAACCTCCTATTACCTCCCATGATTCCTGAATGGTACTGTGGAGAGAGAGAGAACCACCTATTACCTCCCATGATACCTGAATGGTACTGTGGAGAGACAGAGAACCTCCTATTACCTCCCATGATACCTGAATGGCACTGTGGAGAGACAGAGAGAACCTCCTATTACCTCCCATGATACCTGAATGGTACTGTGGAGAGAGAGAGACCACCTATTACCTCCCATGATTCCTGAATGGTACTGTGGAGAGAGAGAACCACCTATTACCTCCCATGATACCTGAATGGTACTGTGGAGAGAGAACCACCTATTACCTCCCATGATACCTGAATGGTACTGTGGAGAGAGAACCTCCTATTACCTCCCATGATGCCTGAATGGCACTGTGGAGAGAGAACCTCCTATTACCTCCCATGATACCTGAATGGTACTGTGGAGAGAGAGAACCTCCTATTACCTCCCATGATACCTGAATGGCACTGTGGAGAGACAGAGAGAACCTCCTATTACCTCCCGCATGATACCTGAATGGTACTGTGGAGAGAGAACCTCCTATTACCTCCCATGATACCTGAATGGTACTGTGGAGAGAGAACCTCCTATTACCTCCCATGATACCTGAATGGTACTGTGGAGAGAGAGAGAACCTCCTATTACCTCCCATGATACCTGAATGGTACTGTGGAGAGAGAGAGAGAACCTCCTATTACCTCCCATGATACCTGAATGGTACTGTGGAGAGAGAGAGAACCTCCTATTACCTCCCATGATACCTGAATGGTACTGTGGAGAGAGAGAGAACCTCCTATTACCTCCCATGATACCTGAATGGTACTGTGGAGAGAGAGATAACCTCCTATTACCTCCCATGATACCTGAATGGTACTGTGGAGAGAGAACCACCTATTACCTCCCATGATACCTGAATGGTACTGTGGAGAGAGAGAGAACCACCTATTACCTCCCATGATACCTGAATGGTACTGTGGAGAGAGAGAGAACCTCATATTACCTCCCATGATACCTGAATGGTACTGTGGAGAGAGAACCTCCTATTACCTCCCATGATACCTGAATGGTACTGTGGAGAGAGAGAGAACCAGCTATTACCTCCCATGATACCTGAATGGTACTGTGGAGAGACAGAGAACCTCCTATTACCTCCCATGATACCTGAATGGCACTGTGGAGAGAGAACCTCCTATTACCTCCCATGATACCTGAATGGTACTGTGGAGAGAGAACCTCCTATTACCTCCCATGATACCTGAATGGTACTGTGGAGAGAGAACCTCCTATTACCTCCCATGATACCTGAATGGTACTGTGGAGAGAGAGAGAACCTCCTATTACCTCCCATGATACCTGAATGGTACTGTGGAGAGAGAGAGAACCTCCTATTACCTCCCATGATACCTGAATGGTACTGTGGAGAGAGAGAGAACCTCCTATTACCTCCCATGATACCTGAATGGTACTGTGGAGAGAGAACCTCCTATTACCTCCCATGATACCTGAATGGTACTGTGGAGAGAGAGAGAACCACCTATTACCTCCCATGATACCTGAATGGTACTGTGGAGAGAGAGAGAACCACCTATTACCTCCCATGATACCTGAATGGTACTGTGGAGAGAGAGAGAACCTCATATTACCTCCCATGATACCTGAATGGTACTGTGGAGAGAGAACCTCCTATTACCTCCCATGATACCTGAATGGTACTGTGGAGAGAGAGAGAACCAGCTATTACCTCCCATGATACCTGAATGGTACTGTGGAGAGACAGAGAACCTCTCTATTACCTCCCATGATACCTGAATGGCACTGTGGAGAGAGAACCTCCTATTACCTCCCCATGATACCTGAATGGTACTGTGGAGAGAAACCTCCTATTACCTCCCATGATACCTGAATGGTACTGTGGAGAGAGAACCTCCTATTACCTCCCATGATACCTGAATGGTACTGTGGAGAGAGAGAGAACCTCCTATTACCTCCCATGATACCTGAATGGTACTGTGGAGAGAGAGAAACCTCCTATTACCTCCCATGATACCTGAATGGTACTGTGGAGAGACAGAGAACCACCTATTACCTCCCATGATACCTGGAATGGTACTGTGGAGAGAGAGAACCTTCTTCTACTAACACAACATGGGCCCGGTCAAAAGTAGTGCACTATATTGGTCTTGGTCAAAAGTAGCACTATATAGGGAATAGGGTGCCATTTGGTTCAGAGACTTTCTAATCCCAAGTATTTAACTATATCTAAGTAACTATAACCTCTCAAGGCTGCCGGCCCAGATGGCATCCCTAGCCACGTCCTCAGAGCATGCACAGACCAGCTGGCTGGTGTGTTTACGGACATATTCAATCAATCCCTATCCCAGTCTGCTGTCTTCACATGCTTCAAGAGGGCCACCATTGTTTCTGTACCTAGACCCACTTCAATTTGCGTACCGTCCCAATAGATCCACAGACGATGCAATCTCCATCACACTGCACACTGCCCTAACCCATCTGGACAAGAGGAATACCTATGCAAGAATGCTGTTCATCGATTCACAGCTCAGCATTTAACACCATAGTACCCTCCAAACTCAACATTAAGCTTGAGGCCCTGGGTCTGAACCCTGCCCTGTGCAATTGAGTCCTGGACTTCCTGATGGGCCACCCCCAGGTGGTGAAGGTTGAAACAACCTTCACCAAATCTCCACTTCGCTGATCCTCAACACAGGGCCCCCCCACAAGGGTGCATGTTCAGCCCTCTCGTCTCCTGTTGACCCATGACTGCGTGGCCATGCACGCCTCCAACTCAATCATTAAGTTCTCAGATGACAACAGTAGTGGGGCTTGATTACCAAAAACAACGAGATGGCCTACAGGGAGGAGGAGGTGAGGGGCTCTCGGAGTGTGGTGTCAGGAAAACAACCTCTAACCCAACGTCAGCAAAACCAAGGAGATGATCGTGACTTCAGGAAACAGCAGAGGGGAGCAGCTATCCACATCGATGGGACCACAGTGGAGAAGGTGGAAAGTTAAGTTCTTTGGCCGTACACATCACGGACAAACTGAAATGGTCCACCCACACAGACAGCGTGCTGGAAGAAGGCTCAACAGCGCCTCTTCACACCTCAGGAGCCTGAAGAAATTCAGGCTTGTCACCAAAACCCTGGAAACTTTTACAGATGCACAATCGAACATCCTGTCGAGCTGTATCACCGCTGGTACACCGCCGAGAGACTGAAAAACAGCTTCTATCTCAAGGCCGTGGCCAGACTGTTAAACCATCACTAGCACAGAGAGACTGGTGCCTACCTCAGACTCTAAATCATTGGCCACTTTAATAATGTTTACTATCTGTCATTACTCATCTCCTTGTATATACTGTATTTTATACCGTCTATTGCATCTTTGCCTATGCCGTTTCGGTCATTGCCCATCCATATATTTATATATTCTTATTCCTTTACTTAGATTAGTGTGTATTAGGTAGTTGTTGGTGAATTGTTAGATGACTTGTTAGATATTACTGCCTGTCAGGAACTAGAAGCACAAGCATTTCAC